>NC_089772.1:15004124-15041624 GCF_040412425.1 Macrobrachium rosenbergii
TAAGAACAGCCAGAATCATTAAATGAATGTAGCCTATTTTAAGGAAACAGTGACCGGTCATTTACTTCTTCAGAATTCACAGGCGGTGACTTTCAATTCTCTGTCTCATGCATATGCTGAGAGTTTGATCAATCTCTTGCTGCCGTCTTTCCCGGGCTTTAGCAAAGGAGAATCTGACGGAAGAAGTAAAAGGGTTTGCGTTCTCACGTAAGAAACTCTGGTCCCATCTCTTGAGAGCGGAATACCACCATCTCGGCGAGATTGCATCGTTATTTGCATCTACCAGGAGACTCTGCCAAATAGACACTGTTCCATGCATACAATATCTTTCATTCTTGTTTTAGCCCCCTGGAGATAAAAAGTCTCAGGGAGCGCTGCTTAGCATATATATTTGGTTGTAAAAGCAGAATAGGAGTTGTGAAGGTTTTGCTACACAGTTGTAGTCAGTAAACCTTGCAGATATGAAGTTATATTATACACGTACAATCAATGGTCTCCCAGGTCCGACAGGTTACTGATAAAATTTGCTTGATTTATCTATTTTTTCCATATAACTTAGTCAATTAACTTTATGTCAATGATTTCAGCATAATTTCTTGGAAAACCTTTCTTCACGTCTTCGATTATACTATACTTCAGAGATCCCACAAAGGAAATTGAGTTCATTTCTACTACGAGTCAAAAACAGGAAATGATTTGTGACGTGTGAGGAACACAAGCGGTGGGTAGACATTAATAAAAATAGCAATGCCAATTATTCTCATAAAATCTTCACATCTCTCTTGAATAGTGTATGATGCCGAGAGAGAAAGAGGGAGAGAGAGAGAGAATGTGCTTATGTTATTGGGAAAGACGAAGAGGTTCGTCCTTTCAGACCAAATCGAAGATAGTAAAAATGTTTTCCATATCAGCAGGATATAAATATATGTATATATATATATATATATATATATATATATATATATATATATATATATATATATACAAACAGCTACATGTTATTCTCATTTTAAAGGTTTTAACCCTGGCCACTCTAATGTGCCTCGTACTGAAGCATGAAAGCATTAATTAACCCCCCGACTGAAACTAGAATCACCTGATGTACAGCCTTACTTAATTCATTACCTAATTTAGACATATTAGACAATGAATGGGCTTCACGTTCGAATAATGACCCGCTCTCCCAAATTCCTCTCGACGGAAATGGAAAACAGCGAGGCGGGAGAGTGAACAGAAATCCCACTGAATAACATTTTGGTTCCCCGAAGCAATGGTGACTGTTTTGTATACAGACGTTAATTAAGCCTTACTCCTAATGAGATGTGAGTGCGGGAACAATCGGTCGTATTTGAATCATGATTTAGAGCAGTGGTTCTTAACCAGGGGTGCTCGCCCCCCCACCAAGGGGTGCGAAGCGGGTTCCTAAGGGGTGCGAGGATGCTCATGAATAATTAAAGCAAAATATATTTTTATATACGCATTTTATTTTTTACTGCAAAAAAGATAAAATAATAATAATAATAATAATAATAATAATAATAATAATAATAATAATAATAATAATAATAATAATAATAATTTTTATTATTATTATTATTATTATTATTACTATTATTATTATTATCATTATTATTATTATTATTTTAGCTTTTTTTCAGCAATTCAGCGGGGTGCGAGAACTGACTGCTGATTTGAAAGGGGTGCATACACTGAAAAAAGTTAAGAACCACTGATTTAGAGCAAAACGTAATGGAAGGACCAGTTTCCCCTTCCAACGGCTTCTCTTCCACTGAGGGGGAACTAACTAAAACTTTGCTGGGATTCAACAGGCACAGAATTTGCATAAAATACAGAAAGCTCAAGTACCAGTCACCACTTCAATACAAAATTGTTTTTTCATTACGGGAGAAAATATTTTCTCTTACATATGTTTGTGGTTTGATATTTTTGTTTTAAGATTTTGAATACTTTTTCTAAGATACTTATTTTACTACTATTACTTTGATTTTCATTACCATACAACTTTTAAGTTTATACCAAATTTTTTTTGTCAGAACCAAAGTTATACTCTTAGTTTTCGATGGAGTGACGATCAGTCTTAATTCTAATTTTGAAATCAACACGTTCTCAGCTGCATTTTATGTGGGGTTGGTAAAAGACTGCTAAGATCTAAACCAGTGGTTCCCATCTGGGGCGTACGCCCCACTAGGGGGTTAATATGATTTTTAAGGAGGGGTGGGATTCGAGAATGTTCAAACCAAGGTATTGGCATTTTAGGCTCCCTCCAGTTGAACAGGAGATCACTTTTTGATTAATAAGAATTTTATAGAATTATATATCACCACAGGAGGCATCAGGATGCCCCAAAATTATTAGGTAATGCATGTCCAAAAAAAGGTTGGGAACCACTGAATTCTTAACTTTTGCTTGTGTATAGGCTACCCTGAAACGATGTCAATGATGAATATAAACAGGGAACAATAAAGGTAAAATTTTCGCTAAAGTTGTTAAACTAAATTCAACCTCTTATGTTTTAGGTATCTTAATTAAAATTCTCTTTGATGTCTCTTACGTAGAGAGAGAGAGAGAGAGAGAGAGAGAGAGAGAGAGAGAGAGAGAGAGAGAGAGAGAGAGAGAGACCTTAGTCCTAAGGGATCAGCTATCTCTCAGACAGCTGCTGATAGAAAAGATACACGAATCTCGTTTTCGATCTCCTAATAGCACCATTAATACCAGATTTATCTCACGACTTTCCTAATAAATCGAGGAGTAATCGCATCCCGTTCCTGTGAGGGGTAAGCGATTTGCGGTACGAATGCAAATAGCTTAAAAATTAAAGAGCAGTTTAATCCACTTTACGTCCGATTTACTGAGAGAGGAAAAACACGTAAATAAAGTTCTGATTTTTAGTCTTCTGTGAAGGAAAATTATTGAGATGGCTTTGTCTGTCCGTCCGCACTTTATGTGTCCGCCCTCAGATCTTGAAAACTATTGAGGCTAGAGGGCTGCAAATAGGTATGTTGATCATCCACCCTCCAATCATCAAACATACCAAATTGCAGCCGTCTAGCCTCCTCAGTAGTTTTCAATTTATTTAAGGTTAAAGTTAGCCATAATCGTGCGTCTGGCAACGATACAGGCCAGGCCACCACCTGACAAGTCTCTACTGTAGATATAGTATCAAAGGGAACTGAGAATTATCTTTGAAGAAAATGAACTTAGAGAACAAACAAGTCCTCAAAACATAAAATCTTTTTTTATTTGTTTAATTCTTGGTTAAAATGTCAGCCCATGTCTTGGACACCGTGGTTTTGTATTGCCACTGACGCAGCGGAGAAATTCTAAGCCCTTTCATAGATCTTCACAACAGCGATGAACTCTCTTTATGAATAGGCTGGGGCGGGAGGGTGGGAGGGTGGGGGGGGGGGGAGTCTGGGTAAGGATGCAGACGTATGCCAGACTTCTGAGAGGAGCAGACGATCTCTCCTTGCCAAAATAACGATGGTTTTCTCAATTCCAGGAAAAGTAGAGGAGCCATTTTTCTTCTCTCTCTCTTTTTTTTATGTAGCTTTGTTTTTCAGAACAATGGCTTGCCGTTCGATGAGACAGTTCATCTGTAGAAGGAATGGGGAGAGAGAAAATCCGAACGAATTTGTAGTTTGGCGTCGTAAAATGACAGTTCTTGAATAAATAAAAAGTAAATAAGAGGGAAATGGGTTATTATGTAACGCTGGAATTTTAAATACGATCTTAATGAGCCTTGGAGATTAATTCTCGAGCTATTTATTCTAAAGAGTCAAGCTGCATTCTGGAGAGGAACAATTTCTTTACAAATCAGTATCTATTTTAGCAGACCTCTCTATTGGAATGTAACCAGAGTTATTTGGGAAGATCTGTAAAAGAAAACTATTGTGCCGGCTTTGTCTGTCCGTTCGCACTTTTTCTGTCCACCCTCAGATCTTAAAAAAACTACTGAGGCTAAAGGGCTGTAAATTGGTATGTTGATTATCCACCCTCCAATCATCAAACATACCAAATTGCAGCCCTCTAGCCTCAGTAGTTTGTATTTTATTCGGGGTTAAAGTTAGCCATAATCGTGCTTCTGGGAACGATATAGGATAGGCCACCACCGGGCCGTGGCATGTCCTATATCGTTGCCAGAAGCACGATTATGGCTAACCTTAACCTTAAATGAAATAAAAAGTACCGAGGCTAGAGGGCTGCAACTTGGAATGTTTGATGATTGGAGGGTGGATGATCAACATACCAACTTGCAGCCCTCTAGCCTTCGTAATTTTTAAGATATGAGGGCGGGCATAAAAAGTGCGGACGAATAGACAAAGTCGGCACAATAGTTTTCTTTTACAGAAAAATAAATTTGGGGTATATAAATGAATTTTACAATTTCCGTAACTCTATAGGAAACATACTTAAAAAAATATCTTATTCAGCATCCGATATCTTGAAATTAGATATTCGTTTTAGTTTTCTTCGTATGCAATTAATTGTACATTATAAAATGATAATCTTCCAATCGGTGTTCCCCCAATCTTTTATCTAATTATTTATTGATTTTCTTCACAGCGTCTCCTTTATTAAAAATTCTGCAAAGATAATCTTATTATTCTGTCTTTCCATTTCACTATCCAGCTCTTTCTTCCATCGAATTCTTCTTCTCGCTTTTCATAATTTTTATTTTGGCAACAATATACACAAGGTGCATTTTACTAGTATATTTTTTCATGTCAGAAAAACATCAATATTTTGTAACAATATTGAATATTGTTCCTGTCATTCAAAAACAAAGATTACTAGTATATTTTTTCATGTCAGAAAAACATCAATATTTTGTAACAATATTGAATATTGTTCCTGTCATTCAAAAACAAAGATAAGTAATCTGGAATCGAAGAAAAAATGAGTACGTTTGACGATCATGACATATTATCAGCAATATCTTTTTTTTTATTATGTGTTAATCAGTCTTGAATAACTGGATTATCAGTACTGAAGACTGTTCATAATATGATAAGTATGATGTCAAGCACTTTTTATTTGTGCATTTAAATGACCCCGTTTTTCGATAGCAGGTTATTTTCATAAGCGATTTTTTTCTAAGAGGAGGATCAGACTTCTGTTCCTAATTTGAATAATGTTTCTTTAACATAGTTTGGATAAGTGACAGTCGATTTGATAAGAGTTTAAGTTCAGTGTTTCTGGTACAGACCATTTTGCACAACAGTTTTGTATCCCAACAGAAAGGTATCAGACATTGCTCATCCAACAACATATTGCAGAGTTTTACCCACTCTAGTCTTTAATCTCTTGAAGGTTCTTTATTGATTTTACTCATTCATGGAGAGTGATAGACCTGAGGACAAAGCCACGGGGGCGCTGGGGACATTCCCTAATCATGGTAACTAGCAAGTGAGTTGAGACGCATTCTGCCGGACTCATTCCCTTGTAAACAATCTTCGAGAGAACTTCCAAGGTATGTGATTCCTAAACGACCAGTCTCTATGGAAGGAGAAGAAAAGGAAGTAGCTAATAAAAAGAAAAATACTTGAAGGAGTGGCTTATTCGGCAGCGTTAACAGCGCAAATCTAAAGAAGATGCCATCACATCCGAATTGTTATGGCTCAAGCTTTCAACCCACAATGACCAAGAAGTTACTAAAAATGTTTGGGTGGTTTGGGGGGGGGGGAAATTGGTCACAGTATTTTCTCGTTTTATATCCATGTACCAAAAAACCTCAAATAATGTGAATGTGCACTGGGAAATATTATCTTATTATTCAGGAATTCATTTTTTTAAAGGTGATAATTAGAGTATACTACAAATATGCGCATCTGATTCGCTTAATCATTTTTTGTATAATATAATGCAATAAGTCACGAGAGCCGGAAGTAGCATTACACACAAACTCGCGGGGACTGTAATTTGTAATTTAGATGCATGACATGTTTAATGGAGTACAGAATGAGCATAATGAGCGCGTGTATGAAAATTACCTCCGACCAGTTTAATGCCGAATAGCATTACTTCTATATTATAAATACATGGAACGCCAAATGTTCATTTATTGCCGTACGATATTATAATGAAGCTGTAAATGCTTTATCATTCTACTGATATAACTGGAATTTGAGATAGATAGTAATATATATATATATATATATATATATATATATATATATATATATATATATATATATATATATATATATATATATATATATATATATATATATATATATACACACACACATATATATTCATATAAATGCATTTATGTACCTTTCCGTGGTCTCGGTATAATGCTGTGTGAACCGCGGCCCATGAAACTTTAACCATGGCCCGGTGATGGCCTGGCCTATATCGTTGGCAGACGCACGATTATGGCTAACTTTAACCTTTAAATAAAATAAAAACTACCGGGGCTAGAGGGCTGCAATTTGGTATGTCTGATGACTGGAGGGTGAATGATCAACATCCTAACTTGCAGCCCTCTAGCCTCAGTAGTTTTTAAGATCTGAGGGCGGACAGACAGACAAAGCCGGCACAAAAGTTTTCTCTTACACAAAACTAAAACCGGAAAGAAATGAAGGCTGAATAATGTTGAATAACATACTATCGGTCGACTTTTGATCGACTTGGGGCAAAATAAGTGTATTTTAGCAGCTAAGATGCTTAGTTCTATATCATTTCTTCATTTACTTTTTTACAAACAGCAATGCTCGAAGAAGCTTACTTTTATAAACTTTTGAGAAGGACAATAGCTACCTATTAGGTCCTCCTGGCGTAAGAATTTACGGCATGTTTATATCCGAATACAAACACGAGGCTCTATAAACCAAGTTTTACGGTGGGAATTGAAAAAATATTGACGGTACAGAATATGAGCCCATTATTTAAGTTCCTGATATTTTTTCCAATTAAAAAGGACTGTAATGGTAAATTGAAAATTTACCATTAGCAGTTAACTGTTGTAAATAATTATTGTAAATAATTACACGGGAGAACTTGTGCTTCCATTCCGCATAATAATAAAATATGCAAATGCTATGGCGCAATGTAATTCTAAATTCTGTCAATTGCTGAGAGCTTTAAGGCGTTTGTTTCATAATGTTGCGTAATGGTTTTAAACTTGTTCATTTTCAGCTATGCTCAAAATTTGGAAGCCGTAATAACTTTCGTACATAGTACCTGAAAGCGATTTTGGAAATGTTGTAGGACATAAGAAATATAGTATGACCAATGCGTATTTTTCTTCTATGAGAAAATCGTTTCAAATGCCCATTAGCCAATTTTTTTATTTTTGGAGTCGCCCACTGCAAGATTTGAGTTGGTCTCCATAATTCCTTCAGCAGTGTGCCATGATCTCAGAGCATAATTTTGCATGTGTGATGCTATTTGACGAACTGACCAATCACCGTAGGTTTTGGGGTTTTCAGGAATCTTTAGCTGCAGTCACGATTTGAAACTTCTTGGTTGGTATGCGGTGGCTGTGAATATGTCACGCAGTCAGTCTTGCATTATTAAACTGAACTGAAGAATAACAACAAATAAAAAATTGCAATGTTTTGGTTATACGAAACCAGGATCGTGGCATGTTCTCGCTATCGAAATTAGCCCTAATTTTCTAATTCAAAAATAGAACTGTTGACTGGCGCATGCATATTGTACTTTGTTTATTTAAATAAATATATCGCAAATGCAATGCATGTGACATATATAGTTCTTCATTCACTATATGAACCGTCAGATTATTTATGGACGAAAAGCTTCACTGGAATGACAGTAAGTTTGTGTGTGTATTTTTTTTTTTTAGCTATTATCTACTTACTTCATCTACTATATGAACCATCAGTTTATTTATGGACAAAAAGCTTCACTGGAATGACAGTAGGTTTGTGTGTGTGTGTGTGTGTGTGTGTATTTTTTAGCCATTATCCACTTATCGCTCATATCTCGAACATACTGGTTATTTCCAGGTATAAAGGTGAAATTTCAATCGTAAATAACCAGAAGAATCCAGCGTGAGAAAAGAAACTTTTCCCCACCTCTAAATGGGAACTGGGCATTTTTTTCCCCGGTTACCCATTGTTCAACATTTAAAACGTGGAACACAAAAGCGGAGAAAACTTTCGCTTTTCCCTTTTCCTGAATGTGGACTGGACGGTGGACTGATTCCCAGTGCAGGATATTTGCTTTCAACCGCATTCGGCGAAAATGACAATGCTATCTGAGAATTGGAAGTCCATGAATTCGAAATTCAACCATGATGGATTTTGCTTTGAAAAAGGTTATATAATTTGCATGGTGAAATTCAAAAGCATGAATTCGAAATTGAACCTCGATGAATTTAGTTTTTTAAGAAAGGTTACGTAATTTACATGGTGAAATTCAAAAGTATGAATTCAAAATTCAACCTTGATGAATTTAGTTTTTAAAAAACGTTATATAATTTACATGGTGAAATTCAAAAGCATGAATTCAAAATTCAACCTTGGTAAATTTAGTCTCGAAAAAGCTTCATTTACATGGTGAAATTCAAAAGCATGAATTCGAAATTCAACCTTGATGAATTTAGTTTTGAAAAAGGTTAATTTAAATGGTGTGACTCAAAAGCAATAATCAGTCATTAGAAACACGACATGCTTCAGAGCCCTTTGTATAAAACTTAGACATGCAAAGACACCCGGATAAATTCGACATGATATTGTAATGGTTCAAACGCCTTTAAACACCACTACACCTGTGTGTAGTGGTGTTTTCAAGGCCCTTGAACCATACCATTATCATGTCGAATTTATCCGGGTGTCTTTGTATATGATATAATATCTGTTTTATTTTGGACGCATGCCACTGCCAGTTCTATAAGGCCTTGCCTTGGGGGTTGATGTAATTTTATGCTTCATGAATTTTTGTACATTTTGAATAACTACAAAACTAAGAATGATAATTCCTCTTATTCACTTTTTGATGGAAATTGTATACAGAATGCAGGAGACAAGCGATGAGCATTTTGTATCAATATACATTACTTTAACTTACATTCAAAAGTCATTAGTCTTTTCCTTGACCAACCATCAAACATTTCACATTCTCTCAGCTAAATATACCAAGAGGTTTCGCTTGAAACCAGGTGATATTAATCGATTACAGCTCAGAGAGACAAGAATTTGTACCATAAAGTCGATAATTTCCTGTAATGTACTTTTCTCTATTTCTTGACAGAAGCCACTGGAAAGGAATTTTAGGATGCATTACATTGCTGATTTGTCATTTGACCGACTAGTACCTTTAAAGCGTAATGCATAAAATATGAGAAACGTAAGATAATGAATGGAGGTTGTACGAAATAAATTAGGGGTAGGTTGCAGTCGGATACCTGATTGCTACTTGCTGAATTATTCAGAATTTTAATAAGGTCGACATTGACAGTAGTGCTCATTCAGTCACAAACATCTCTCTCTCTCTCTCTCTCTCTCTCTCTCTCTCTCTCTCTCTCTCTCGAGCGTAAATTGCAGTCGAAAAGGCGAGCAAATAAACAGTTTATTGTCTAGTTCAATATTAAGTATTGGCAACTGATCACAGTATTATTATCACAAAACAGAAATACTAGAGAACTTTTCTGATACCATTTTTAGTTTTCTGTAAGAGAAGACTATTGTGCCGGCTTTGCCTGTCCGTCCGCACTTTCTTTTTTTTTTTGTCTGCACTTTTTCTATCCGCCCTCAGATCTTAAAAACTACTGAGGCCAGAGGGCTGTAAATTGGTATATTGATCATCCGCCTTCCAGTCATCAAACATACCAAATTGTAGCCCTCTAGCCTCGGTAGTTTTTATTTTATTTAAGGTTAAAGTTAGCCATGGTCGTGCGTGGCACCCGTCTTCACCATCCCACCATATCGCACGAATTAACTTCTTATTTAAGGAATAAAATTATTATCCATACTCAAACTAAAATCAGCACACCCTACATGCAGAAATATACTGTACAATCTAAGAGCATATCAGAAGAATTAGATAAACATAGAGTAGACACACTGATAATAATTATGTGAAGACTTCTGCAAACTTTTTTTTTTCACAAATGTTCACTGAGGTGATCTAGCCAAGACAAAATTCACGACAATCTTGCGGCACCCCTAGGCACTGTCTGTGGCACCCCAGGGTGCCACGGCACCCAGTTTGAGAATCATTGCTTTAGAGCATGAACAGCATCGAATCGACCCTCACCAGTTTCATCACAGAAACAGTTCACATAGATTTTTAGCGTCAGTCCGGGCGAGCTTGGGCAACAGCTCTGGCTCTGATGATCATTAAGTACTTCAATCTGACCCAGAGCCGGTAGGATTACGGCGAGATTATTTGGTCGATTGTGATCAGCGCACCGTGCTATGAAAAGCAAGGAAATATTTCCCCATTAACAGGCGAATTATAAACTGAAATCAGAATGTGAAGCATTGTATTTTGAAATGAACTGACTAACGACCCTTAAGGTCAACGATATCCAACTGGAAAATGAACGTATATGGAGGGTTTTAATGTATATATATATATATACTATTACTTATGAGCAGCACTTGCATATAAAATACAATGCTAGGAAAACCTAATCACCATGAACCCCGCCTTCCTCATTCTGCCACGCCCGCACTTTTTAATTCTTTACATATATCTTGTCATAAACAACCGTAAATTGTTTTGAATTTCAAACCGAATATTGGCCTTTGTAAATAATGGCTGTTGTTCTCACGCAAACAAACTCATACGTCCGTCAGCTCATTGTTGAACTTTGACCTTACGGATTCCAAGAAGCTGATGCAGAAGGCCATTTTTAAGGATCATAAAAGACAAAATGTGAAAAAGAATGTGGATAGGCGTTCACATAAATACGGGAGGAATAACCACAAACCTGACACATCAGATTCCATAACTGTACCGGATAGTATCGATATTCAGCTGCAGGAAGAATGACATGACAAAATTCCATTTCAGGTCATGGTAGATACAAAGCCATGATTCCATACAAGGCTTACTCTTGAATATTGAATTTCCATACAGAAAACGATAAAGATGTGGAACTGGTGATGAGAAATAAATATTGCAAAGGTGGTGCTTAGATTTAAATTCAGGTACCTGTTTTTCGAAAACCCTCACTCATGGCAGATTATGGCAGACGAAGAGTTTTGACAGAGAGGAAAGAAAGCTGAGAAACATATTCACTTAATTAGATCTGATACACAAATTACCTCGCGTGCGGGAATCTTATCAAGTGCATTTCTTCTTTTATATCCTGGTACCGTGATTATGTCCCATCATAGCGGCAGACACAGCGTCGACTAATATTAATCAAATTTTAATTACGTGTTAATCAAATTCTTCATATTCCTTCTCCTTAGAACGTGTCTTGTTGATTGACCCCATGAAGAAAATCTCATTATTCCCAAGCTGTTCAGGGATTATAATTAAGTGGCATACATTTTATTGTTTTCTCTTGCATTTTAATTCATGGAAACTGCATTCATTTTGAGATAAACAAGTAAAAAGTACGCCGAAGTTTCTTCGGCGCAATCGAGTTTTCTGTACATCGTATGACCAAGGCTACTGAAAATAGATCTATTTTCGGTGGTCTCGGTATAATGCTGTATGAAACTTTACCTACGCCCCGGTGGTGGCCTGGCCTATATCGTTGCCAAACGCACGATTATTGCTAAATTTAACCTTAAAAAAATAAAAACTACTGACGCTAAAGGGCTGCAATTTGGTATGTTTGATGATTGGAGGGTGGATGATCAACATACCAATTTGCAGCCCGCTAGCCTCAGTAGTTTTCTTTTACAGAAAACTAAAAAGGGCTTTTGACTCATACCAAGAAAGATTCCCTTTGCTTTGTCTTGCCTATTAAGCTTCTTAATCCCAGAAATGTTATAAGTACCGAACTCGACAGCCAACCTAAGAAATCTTCTAAACTACATACATGTTTAGAATATGAAACATCTCCTTCATTTGTGTTTCCTAAATTACTGAGCAGTGGTTCTTAATCTTTTTTTGGCAGTGGCCTAAAACCTTGTCCAAATGAACCATGGAGACCCATGCCCTCATAAACATTTTCTCTTTATATAATTATGCTTATGGAAAAGTGTTACAGACACAAAAATTAAATGCAGAGATTCAACGGTCTTCAAATCTAAAAGGCAAGTGTCTATATTGGGAAGATTTCCGACCTCAGTTAAATGCTCTGTCTCTATAATGTTCAGCTTAGATATTAATGAATGATGTATTCTTAATGCAATATTTTCTCTAATAATAATGATCATAATAAGAGTATTGGGAGAATAATAAGCAAATTAAGTTCTAACCCTTGAAATAGTTTGGCGACCCCGGGGTTAAGAACCGTAATGGAAGGAAGCATACCATTCATCTTCTCATAACTAATATTCATTTTGGGCAGTCAGGCATACTCCATCGTCAGTTGAGTTAAAATTCCAAGAGAATTCATAAGGCACTGGATGAAATGAATACCACCTAAGACCAATAAAACTTTAGCAACGAGGAATTTCCTAT
Organism: Macrobrachium rosenbergii; assembly: GCF_040412425.1. NCBI lineage: Eukaryota > Metazoa > Arthropoda > Malacostraca > Decapoda > Palaemonidae > Macrobrachium > Macrobrachium rosenbergii. Next base: position 15,016,701 of record NC_089772.1, read on the forward strand.
ATATATCCAGCCTTTGCATGTTGAATGAAGATTAAATTTTTTTATATAATAAACGAAAAGACTTAATTGATTTTAAGACTTTCACTGCTGTAAGGTCATACAACGCATCTTTTTTCTAATCAACTAAGGGGTTCCAAGTCGTGCACTTAAAGCTCTCTTTTGAGAGGAGCATAAAAACTTGACATGCTTCAGTAAACAACACCCCCCCCCCAACAACCCACACCCCTTGAGTCATTGTTGCTCAAACAATGTCTTGCCACGGAAGCTGGCGTGCTGAATGCTAAGCCAAAGGTATTAGCAGGAACGCCGATGGTACCTGGCGAGAGCTATTGATCAGCTGAAGACTATTCTCAGGATAGTGAATAGCGCGTCCAGATTACCTCAGATACAGGAATAGCCCGTGATTCTCTGAATGAAATTCCAGATCTGAGGCATAACCTTGCGTTTTTGGTATTGATTAATCGAAAACAGTGGTTGTTAACCTGGGGTACCTGTACCGCGAAACCTTAAACCTGGGGCTACGTATGTTTGTATGGTATTTATATTGGATGGGGGTACGAGTAAAAACAGAAGCTCTCTCTAACCGAAAGAGAACGCAAAATATGAATAAACACTATCACAGACCTACGAAGGATTAGAAAATAGTATATAACCTACGAATAGTATAACCTATGAATAGTATAGCCTATGAAGGATTAGAAAATAGTGTAAATACCACAGAAATGAAGATTAGCATTCGTAAGGCTGACAGAGTTCATCTCTTTACTTCATAGCGTGAAGCTGGTAGCCTTGATTAGCACAAAACATCTAAATGCAAAAATTCGAAATGGCGGCCGTAAAAAGATCATTCTGATTATCTGATCCTTACATGAGAAGATCTGACTGAAATATATTCATGGATGTGTGACGGTGTTTAGAAGAGTTAAATGGACATTCAAATACCTTTTGGATCTTGCCTGGATTAATATCCCAGAATCCATCTTTTACCACAAGCATCCACAGCTTTTCCACAGACACTGAACCTGCGAATAAAAATAGAGAATTAAACTATTAATGGAGTTTGCTTTTTAACTTCCTTGTTATATATGCTCTTAAGAGAACTTAGGAAGAAAGGTTCCCATCTTATTATAGAATATGTGTTAGTAAATCCCAAATAATCATTGGCATGAGTTTTTTTACCATTAACATTTTTCTTTTTTATCCAGTGACGCATCTTTCTGCAGCTAATGCCCTCTCATGACCCATGAATGAAAGCCCCCCATAGTGGGGTAGCGCCGTTGAGGATTGGTTCTTCTAGTACAACAGGGTGTTATAAGAACGCCTTATTGGTCTTTAAGGCCCGGAAAGATGTGAATGATATGGGATGATCTGCTTGTAAGAACAAGTGAAATGGTTAGCTGGGGAAATCATCCTAAGGCTCTTTGACGTCGCTTGGTGTTGGAGACGGAGTTAGTATATTTGTTTCACCATGTTTAGTACTAGCCCCTGGGGATCAAATGGGTTTCACCACGTTTAGTACTAGCCCCTCGGGGATTAAATGTCCCTAAGTGAACTGGTGATTTCACAAATTCCCTGGAAACTTCAGGGATTTCGTGAAATCCCTGGTTTCACAGTCTTACTGTAGCCCCTCGGGGATTAAATGTCCCTAAGTGAACTGGTGATTTCACAAATTCCCTGGAAACTTCAGGGATTTCGTGAAATCCCTGGTTTCACAAACCTCGGGGATTAAATGTCCCTAAGTGAACTGGTGATTTCACCCTGGTTTCGTGAAATCCCTGGATCTTACTGTAACACATATATGCTGAATGCAACAGGAAAAAAGAATTCCTTGAGTCGTGTATGTGGAGTCAGAATAGCAGAAAAGGCTAGTGTTTTGAGGTGGTCTGGACATGTAGAGAGCAAAGGAGGAAGACAGGTAAGAGGAAATAAGATACAACTTGAAAGAGTTAGGAAGAAGAAGGATAAGGTAAAAGGCGACAGAAAGACAGTGTGTAGCAGATGATGGCTTCATTTTACTTAGTGTATTCTTTATGAGTGTTTATAGCGAATGTTAAAAATACATTATTTTTCCCTTTTTCAGCAAACAAAGGGTGAATAGTGACACTGCTTTACCATTACTGGTAACAATGACATTATTATTACTATGCTTTTGGTCACATCTAGCAATCTAAATAGTATTTATCAAGAGGAATACAAAGGATTCACTCCCCAACGAATTCCGAATTCATGATTCTTTCCACATTCGAGTAGACGGGAGGGAACGTTGAATATTCCCGTTGAATACGATTCGGGATTCCCTTAATGCTGCGGTAGAATTGATGAGGCTATTTGCCCTCTGGGGTAATATTCTAAAGTGCATTAACAACACATTAGTAAGCACAAGGATTTGAGAGGGTTTGCTGTGAACCAGGAAAGAGGCAGCAGTGGTTGTGGAAGTAAAGCAAAATGATTAATAGTAATAACAGAATGCTTTCAAGAGTACTGATGCAGCTTTTCGGGGCCAATGCGAAGACAGCTTTTTTTTTTTATCTGAAGAGTTTCTTGTAAAATTTTCAAGAAAAATTCGAGAAAGATAACTTGAAGGGACTTTATAGCTTTTGTAGACAATGAAAAGTGGACCTTGAAATAATTATGAAAATACAAAGAAAATATTAAAAGTAAAAGAAATTTTCCTCGTTGTATATGAATATTTTTAAAATAAATTATTGAAAATTAGAGAGAGAGAGAGAGAGAGAGAGAGAGAGAGAGAGAGAGAGAGAGAGAGAGAGAGAGAGAGAGCTCTAATCCGAATGCAGGTAACAATTACCCTTTTTCTATCAAATCAAAACAAACAGAAATATTTCTCATTGTATATGAATATTTTTTAAAACAAATCATCCATATTTACAGTTTCAATATTGAAACGTGTGTGCTGGAGAGAGAGAGAGAGAGAGAGAGAGAGAGAGAGAGAGAGAGAGAGAGAGAGAGAGAGAGAGCTCTAATCCGAATATAGGTAACAATTACTCGTTTCCTATCAAGGACTATTGACGCCAAAGAAAAATTCCATCTGGAAATGGCAGCAAAACCGAAGCATTGGTTGCTAATTGGTGACGTGTAGCTTTTCCATAAAAATGTTCAATGGCTTTGCTCAATACAAATCGCCAGATATTTTTTATACTCGGGCAAACAAAATCTCCGTGAAAATAGATATGCAAAAAAATCCTTTTGGCATGAGCGAAAAAAGAGTTTTTGGCACAGAAAAACCTGTTACTTTTTATCGGTAGGTTTTCAAAATATTGCTTCAAGTTGAAGATTTATCGATTTTTGTTTAACACGAAACACCGAGAGACTACCTCTTTCACTGAGTGGGTAAATAAAATCATAAACTGAGGCTAGAGGGCTGCAAATTGGTATGTTGATCATCCACCCTCCAATCATCAACCATACCAAATTGCAGCCATCTAGCCTCAGTAGTTTTGATTTTATTTATGGTTAAAGCTAGCCATAATCGTGCTTCTGGCCACCACCGGGCCGTGGTTAAAGTTTCATGCACAACGGCTCATACAGCATTATACAGAGACCACCGAAAGATAGATCTATTTTCGGTGGCCTTGATTATTAAACGCTGTAGCGGCTGTACAGAAAACTTGATTGCGCCGAAGAAACTTCTGTGCCTTTACTACTTGTTTCTTTTTCTATTTTCTATTTCTATTTTCTATTAGTGCGAGATTACATCACGATATTATATATATGTATATATATATATATATATATATATATATATATATATATATATATATATATATATATATATATATATATATATGTTCATCAAATGTTACTGTGAATCTCTGGGAACCTTTTTCATTGCCCCTCGTAGCTGTTTGCGTAATGTGATCATTACTCAAATACATATCTTTCGCTAGATATGTCTGAACTAATTAGTAAAAATGTGAGAATTGCAGAAAAAAGTTATGAATCTAATATGGCTTCCTTACTCAGAATTATTCAGCTTCGTTGAAGACTTCCTTATGTTATTCTGGATTTAGACTACATCAAATATATCTACTGCTCTTTTAGAAATGCCTTCTCTGAGATGAAGATAGTTGTTAGGGGGTTATATATTACAACGTAACTTTAATCTATTCTTCTCCTACGTAATTTACGCACAATGAACCACGGAGGTCTTTTGCTCTGAAATGGAAAACCGCAGTATCTGCAAAACTTTTCGAAATGGAGATATGCCACCTATTGGGCTCGTGAAACACTAATACACAAGTTACTGCAGTTTCAGAATGATTCTTCAGTGTTTTATTTAGGGGGTCCCATTTGCAATATCTGCAAAATCAGAAGTAAGGCAAGGGGAAACTGTTTCAGAATGATTCTTCAATGCTTTCCACGAGTATTTAGGGGGGTCCCATTTGCAGTATCTGCAAAATCAGTAGTAAGGCAAGGGAAAACTGCAGGACCTACCATTTTTCTCAGTTTTGTATTTTTGCAGATACTACAGTCTTCCATTTTAGGGCAGTGTTGATCTGATAACTTCGAAAACTTTAATTCTTTCGTTTTCCCAAAAAGCTGCAGCGTTAAGTACGCAAATAAATCCGTGAACTGGAAGACAAATAAGAGGTGATGAAGAAATCCTAGATTCCTTTTTACCCAGAACCAGATCGGGAGGAAAATCTTGGCTCATCCCTTTAGATGTGGCCCGAAATCCCTTTGAATCTTTCGGGGAATTTGTGGACAGTTTGCTGCCAAAGCAATTTTCATTGGCCGGGAAAGCACCTGAAATTGAGTGAGAATATTTATAGGATTTGCATTTGATTAGTGAGATAAAAATCTTATAGGTATGCAAAATATGCTTTTCTGGACATTAGAAAATTTAGCACTACGTTTATTCGGTGAGAGAGAGAGAGAGAGAGAGAGAGAGAGAGAGAGAGAGAGAGATTTTTGGTGCTGGTTTGAGGCTATACTCTTCGCGTACCGCTGGGTATCAGTAGGCAGAGTCATTTCGAGAAAGATAAATCGAAATGTTATTTGCTTTACAATTTCTTAAGTTTCATGGGTCGCGGCTCATACAGCATTATACCGAGACCACCGAAAGATAGATCTACTTTCGATGGCCTTGATTGTGTGCTGTAGCGGCTGCATAGAGAACCCGATTTTTTACTCATTTAAAAAACAAATAATATTTATTATGTATAAATGATTGATTTCAATGATAGTTTTTTTATTTATCCTGGATATTAAACTAATTTGGTTGGGGGCGGAATTCTCTCTCTCTCTCTCTCTCTCTCTCTCTCTCTCTCTTTTAGGCCCTCTTCCCCGAGCAATCCGTTCTCTTGTTTACCTTGCATCCATTCAAATAGGATCTGGCACAACGTGTAAACTGAAAAAGGAAGTGTAAACATTACTGGCTCCTACTAATTCTTTTTTTTTACCATTTTTTTACATTGAAGGATTCTCTACCAAATTTTTATTCAGTTTTAAAAGATAAAATTTTATAGTTCTGCGTTAAAATTATAAGAAAAAACTTTGTTTCCTTTTTTAGTTTTCTGTAAAAGAAAACTACTGTGCCGGCTTTGTCTGTACGTCCGCACTTTATTCTGTCCGCACTTTTTCTGTCCGCCCCCAGATCTTAAAAACTGCTGAGACTAGACGGCTGCAAATTGGTATGTTAATCATCCACCCTCCAATCATCAAACATACCAAACTGCAGCCCTCTAGCCTCAGTAGTTTTTATTTTATTTAAGGTTAAAGTTAGCCATAATCGTGCTTCTGGCAACGATATAGGATAGGCCACCACCAGGCAGTAGTTAAAGTTTCATGGACCGCGGCTCATACAGCATTATACCGAGACCACCGAAAGATAGATCTATTTACGCTGGCCTTGATTACGCGCTGTAGCGGCTGTACAGAAAACTCGATTGCGCCAAAGAAACTTCGGCGCATTTTTTACTTGTTTAAACAAATTTCATTCCTAACTTACTGGTCTTCGTTATTATTATTAATTATTATCCTAGGTGAATTTACCTTTGTACCATAAACATCAAAACTTGGCTATTATTCTCTTTTTTGGCTAAACATTCTTTTTCCTTGGCTGTGACGGTCATTTCATTTATTGGATTCGTAATCAAGGTTTTCTCTTCTTCTTGAGCAACGTCGTACATTCTTCTGCCCCTTTTAATGACTGCCCGATCCAATTACAGAAGCGAATGAGGTTCTTCGAATGAAGAGACTATTCATTAAGCAAGTGAAAAATCCGCCGAAGTGTCTTCGGCTCAATCGAGTTTTCTGTGCAGCGTATAATCAAGGCCACCGAAAATAGACCTGTCTTTCGGTGGTCTCGGTTTAATACTGAATGAGCCGCGGTCCATGAAACTTTAACTACTGTCAGGTGGTGGCCTGTCCTATAGCGTTGCCAGACGCACGATCAAGGCTAACTTGAACCTTACCGAGATGCTAATGAACGTCATTTTTCCGGTGACATGACAAACCCAATGGGAAAAACTTAGCTGATAAAATGACACGGCGTGTCTTCTATATTTTTGAGCGTTGTTATGAAACTCTGCTGACGGCTAATTTGACAACTGGGCGACGTCTGCTGACAGCAGCGCTTTGCTGCGGAAAAATAAATGAACACAGTGTTCATTTATTTAGATGAGAGCATCAGCGAATTTGTACGGGTGGCATTTTCCCCGAGATGTAACCGAGTACCGGGACCTTTCCCTGAAAAAAGCGGGGCGCCATATCTTAAAAACTAACCATAGAATTTTCTTGAAAATAATTTCATTATGTTTCCCAAACCCAGAGTCTTTTGGCACGTATCAATCTAACCTAACCAATTTACCTAACCTAACCTAACCTAGCCTAACCTACGAGCATGGCAAAAAAAAAAAAACCGGGGCTGTTGCAATATTAACATACATCCCAAGAATTTACATACTGGTCATAACTAATGTTCGTTTACTAGCTATGGAATGGAAGTGGCAGGAAATAAATGGACCCCAAAATACTAATTATAGGTTTGAACGAATTAAGAAAGTGCATAGAAATGGGGACATAGCATTAATACACGACACATAACTAACCAAAAAGCAGAACGAAACAAAAATAGCACCCCCACTGATATGCCTGACTAACAAGTGACTACAAAATGGACATACATGGGAAGTCTGATCGTTAGCAAATGAACTTAATGTCCTCTCTCTCTCTCTCTCTCTCTCTCTCTCTCTCTCTCTCTCTCTCTCTCTCTCTCTCTCTCTCTCTCTCTATATATATATATATATATATATATATATATATATATATATATATATATATATATATATATATATATATATATATATATATGCTATGTAAAATTAAGCTCAGTTGGCTAATCACTTTTCTGGATATGAAAATCAATCTGCTGTTCAAAGATCTTTTATGGAGGGTATATTTTTCATTCCCTCGATTTATATAATTACAGATACTCTGAAACTTGAGAATAAGCAAATCTGTCATGATAAATGTTAATCAATATTACGTAATGTTTTGCAAACAATGTTTATCACCCTAGAGGGCATTACTGATTATTTGTCACTGATATACTTAACTTAATAGAATCGACAGAGCTTAGAAATGTAATGTATTCATTATTATCACTTGTTGCATTAATTTCCTGTTGAATATGTCTTCAATGACAAGCATGTTTAAAATACGAGTATAATAATTCCCTCACAAGTTTTGAATTTATTTATTACCGTTAGGAATTTCCATTATTCTGGTGAAAAAATAACATGAAGGTGAAATTCGTTTTCCTTGAATATATCATATTAATCCATGAGATATTTCACACAAGAATCTCCCACGCGAAGTTTTTTCGGCGCAATCGATTGCCAGACGCATGACCACGGCTAACTTTAACCTTAAACAAAATAAAAAACTACTGAGGCTAGAGGGCTGCAATTTGGTATGTTTGATGATTGGAGGGTGGATGAGGAACATACCAATTTACAGCCTTCTAGCCTCAGTAGCTTTCAAGATCTGAGGGCGGACAGGAAAAGTGCGGAAGGACAGACAAATAGCCATCTCAACTGAGGAAGTCTTAGAGCTGCAACCTTCGATCTGCTTTACAGTAAGGTTCAGGGAATTTGGACCAATATTTTGCACGTCTGCTCTCTCTCTCTCTCTCTCTCTCTCTCTCTCTCTCTAACACACACACACACACAGCAGCATTTATAAAGGATAATCATCTAGCCTAATGGAATCTATGAATCTGAATTCAAATCGCTTTTAAGTTTTTTTTTTTACTGTGTACATATAATCAACGCTTCATTAGATAGCGGTCGAGCATGATGTTGCGGAAAATCAAAGTTCTCCTACTGAACTCCATATTACCCTATCGAAGTCAATGAAAGAAAAGTCGATTCCTTTTTCAGTTTTCTGAGAGGAAAACTGTTGTGCCGGCTTTGTCTGTCCGTCCTCACTTTTTTCTGTTCGCACTTTTTCCTGTCAGCACTTTTCTCTGTCCGCCCACAGATGATCTTAAAAAGTACTGAGGCTAGAGGGCTGCAAATTGGTATGTTGATCAACCACCCTTCAGTCATCAAACATACCAAATTGCAGCCCTCTAGCCTCAGTAGTTTTTATTTTATTTAAGGTTAAAGTTATCCATAATCGTGCACCTAGCAACGATATAGTCCAGGCCACCACCGACCTTGGTTAAAGTTCCATGGACCGCGGCTCATACATCATTACACCGAGACCACCGAAAGATAGATCAGTTTTCGGTGGCCTTGATTATACGCTGTACAGAAAACTCGATTGCGCCGAAGCAACTTCAGGGCACTTTTAACTTTTTTTTTTTTTTTTTAGGCCCAGATCGAGAAGAAAATCTTGGATCATCCCTTGAGACCCGGAATTCCTTTCAATCTACAGGAAAATCGGCGGCCCTCTTTCGCCACAAAAGGCAATCTAACTAAGTGCATTCAAATTTCCTCACTGACAAGGAGATTGCTGGAACTCCGGTGAGAATTGTCAGAAGGATTTACATTGTATTTAGTGGAAATAAAGAAAAATATTGTATGATATTGTAAAGCACATATTATTTCAAATTTCTGGATGCTATTTCCTTCCATAGGAGAGAGAGAGAGAGAGAGAGAGAGAGAGAGAGAGAATGGTTTCTTGTTTGAGGAAATGCATTGCTTGGCTTCGTGGGACGTATGCTTTTCTCTACTGGAAATGGTACTTGAGTTTCAATGGTGTGCCTGTGATTTGTTTTGTATTATAATTGTGTATTCTTAGATGAATATTTTTAATGCCGATATGAGTGAGACGTCTGCATTGAAACCCCTCAGGTATACAGTATATATATATATATATATATATATATATATATATATATATATATATATATATATATATATATATATATATATATATATATATATATATATATATACATATATATATATATATATATATATATATATATATATATATATATATATATATATATATATATATATATATATATATATATATATATATATATATATATATATAGACTGAAGTATCATTACAAAGTTATGGAGAGGTTACAATATATTCCATTAAATTAAATATAAATCTTAGTGTAAAATTATATTGCAGTCATAAAATAACATTATCAAAATAACCAAAAAAAAAAAAAAATTCCATTTCACAGACATCTTTGTATTCATCTGTCCAGGAATTTTTTTTCTTTCTCAACCGGGCCTCGGGTTTTCCAGCAGCAATCCAATTTGCAATTCCAAAGGAAACTGAGGTGAAATGCATTGAATAAAATGGACCGATTGTTGCCGAACTGTGAGAGAGAGACTCCGCGTGTGGGAAGATTGTGATTCAGTATGATGTAAATTCATTCTTCTTTGGTGCGACAGATGCAGATATCCTCTCTCTCTCTCTCTCTGTCACTCATCTTCCGCAACAATAATACTGAATGAGTCCCGTAGGTGGTTAGTGCCGTCAGTGCACCCCACGGGGTGCACTGTAGGCATTACTAAAGGTTCTTTGCAGCGTGCCCCTAGCTGCAACCCCTTTCATTCCTTTTACTGTACCTCCCTTCATATTACCTTTCCTCCATCTCGGTATCCACACTCTCCTAACGATTATTTCATAGTGCAACTGCGAGGTTTTCCTCCTGTTACACTGAATGACCTCATAGGTCCCAGTGCTTGGCCTCTGGCCTAAACTCTATATTCAAATCAATTCAATTTAATACTGGATGAGTTCACTTAGAGGAATATTTTCCACTTTTATTTCTTTTCCTTAACATTTGGAAGAGGGTGATTCTATATTCATGGGACGCGGCTCATACAGTATTATACCGAGACCACCGAACAATAGACCCATTTTCGGTGGCCTTGATCATACGCTGGAGCGGATGTACAGAAAACTATATTGCGCCGAAGAAACTTCTTGTTACCTGAATCTCATGGCATTTTCCCGTCTTCTTTTGCATACCTTTATTATATTTTTATGTGGTTCAGTATTATATTCATTTGAGAACATATTTACTCATTCTTTAAAAAATATTGACATTTAATATATATATATATATATATATATATATATATATATATATATATATATATATATATATATATATATATATATATATATATATATATATAATTTATATATATATATATATATATATATAGTCACATCAATACCTTCATTCCAGCGATAAGGAAATCGAGAACTTAAATAATTCCTGTCATGAGAGTTCGCTATTTTATACCGTTATTTTATAACTCTACCATATGGGAATAAATCAATCAGTTATTGGCAGCGTGGTTCAAAGTTTGGCTGCAAGATGCCAAGAATCCATAAAACGTACTCCGTGATTCAACACCACTGTCCCCTTAACATGCAGTTTTTTCAAAGGTTAATTATACCTGATGTTTTAATGAAAAACAAGTAAAAGATGCGCCAAAGTTTCTTCGGCGCAATCGAGTTTTCCGTACAGCCGCTACAGCGTATAATCAAGGCCACCGAAAATAGATCTATCTTTCGGTGGTCTCGGTATAATGCTGTATGAGCCGCGGCCAATGAAACGTTAACCACTGCCCGGTCGTGGCCAGCTCTATATCATTGCCAGACGCATGATCATGGCTAACTTTAACCTTAAATAAAATAAAAACCACTGAGGCTACAGGGCTGCAATTTGGTACGTTTGAAGACTGGAGGGTGGATGATCAACATACCAATTTGTAGCCCTCTAGCCTCAGTAGGTTTTAAGATCTGAGGGCGGGCAGAAAAAGTGCGGTCAGAAAAAAGTGCAGGCGTACAGACAAAGCCGGCACAATAGTTTTCTTTTCAGAAAAATAAAAGGACAGGTCGTTAAATATAATTAAACCCCAATGTAATGACATGATTCCTTTATGGAATGGAGTGGAACAAAAATTTAGGCCTCAGGCCAAGCGCTGGGACCTGTGAGGTCATTCAGCGCTGAAACTGAAATTAACAGTAAAAAGGTTTGAAAGGTGTAACAGGAGGAAAACCTCGCAGTTGCACGATGAATCAATTGTTAGGAGAGGCTGGAAAGTACGGTAGAAGAAAGCGAATATGAACGGAGGTACAGTAAGAGGAATGAAAGAGGTTACAGTTAGGGGCAGAGGGGACGCTGCATAGAACCTTAAGTAACGCCTACAGTGCACCGCGTGAGGTACACTGCTGGCACTACCCCCCCTAAGTTTTTCTGATAAACCAGTTCAGAACAGAATGGCTGCCTGTCGCTAGGAAGATTTATCTCTCATCTTCTCCATGGCAACAAATTTCCCGAGCTTTGAACATTAATTCCAGTCGACTAGTTTGTGAAATTCGCAAAGTATTACTCAAGAGTAAATTTGGCAAGAGTAATTAATGTAAACAGATCGAAATTCAGGCCTTTGTGTCTGTACATCTGATACAACAAGAGACTGAAAAATTCTCTGAAGTGAGTTGATAGTTTTATTGATTTTAATTTGAACTGAAATTTATGCGAGATTAAAATAATATTTACATGTCGATGGCCATTTTTAAAGTGGTATTTTTCGGGATGGCCACCGAGGCACTTTAAAAAAAAGGAATAATGACCTCAAACAGGATGGCAACTTCAATCGACTTTACAAAGGAATTGTCGTAAAAGGAAATAAATAATTTTCCTTTTGATATAACCTATGTATGTATAAGGCGTGTTCGGCAGTTATTACGAATTTCAACCGGCAGACGCCTTACTGTGCACTAACCCAAAATGTAGAAGTGACCACCACAGAAGAGATCTATAAGAATTCTATTCGAATTTGGTATCCGCTATGCTTGCCTACGGCAGGGACACCTCTAGATTCGTCAACCCTAGCGGGAATGACATGGTTAAAGGTCTGTATATCCAGTCAAGAGAACTGTTTTTACGGTGCAGGCAAAATGGTAGCCCGAGAGAAGGACCCTTTGCATTGCTAATGAGACAGGCGAGAGCGCAGGTCAAACTTGCTCTTAGACACTGCAGAATACATGAAAAGCAACCAAGAGCTGACGCAGTGTTTAGAGAATTAGAATCAGGAGATGACCCTCGTCTTTGGAAAGACATTCAATCCCTACATCCCAAAACTGAGAAGTTCTCACAGAGAGTATAGGAGAAGCCGTCGGCGACGAGGCTATCGCAAGAATGTGGGGCGATCACTTCAGGTCTACCCTGAATTGTATAAAAGATCAAGACTCCCGAAGGGAATTAGATAATATCCTTGCTGATATAATACAATTTCATTTCACCGAACGTCTTACCCCAGGTAACATCGGCGATGCCATCAACAACCAACCCAATAATAAATGGCCCGCCCGGCTGTAATGGTCTTCAGGCAGAAGCTTTCAAAGTCTGCCAACCAGACAATCTACATCTTGCTAGCTGATTTATTCAGACTCTCTACTCATAGCTAAAGGATGCATCGTTTTGTTATCGACAGTCTAATCAGAAATGATCTAAAAACACCATGCCTAATTTACACGCCACAAAGCCGTAATGGAGGACGTAAGGGACTGAATGAGCAGAAAAAAAAACCTGAAGTTAATAGAATGTACTCAAATATACAATTTGGGTAAAAAAAAAAAAGTTTAAAATGCGCCGAAGTTTCTTCGGCGCAATCGAGTTTTCTGTACGGTGTATAATGCTGTATTGGCCGTGGCCCATGAAGCTTTCAGCCACAGCCGGTAGTGGCCTGTTCTATAGCGTTGCCAGACGCACGATTATGGCTAACTTTAACCTTAAATAAAATAAAAACTACTGAGGCTAGAAGGCTGTAATTTGGTATGTTTGATGACTGGAGGGTGGGTGATCAAAATACTAATTTGAAGCCCTCTAGCCTGAGTAGTTTTTAAGATCTCAGGACGGACAGAAAAAGGGGGGACGGACAGACAAATAGCCTTCTCTATAATAGTTTTCTTCTACGGAAAACTAAAAAAGCTGAGTTACAGGCACTAAGATGCCCGGAAGTGCCCACTGAATAAAACAAAGACAAAGAAAAAACCTTCTCTTTAATAAAATTGCTTGTCAGTTTAACACTGAAGTTAGGAGCTCTTGATAAGTTGAGGCAACTCCTCCAACTCTCGATCGCTTCCAGACTCATTCTAAGAGTTTTTCTTATTTTTTTACCAACTCCTTCTTAATCCCTGTCACTTCCCGTGCAGGCTCGAAACTTCCGCTGAAGTTAATCGATCGCGAAAGCAGGGTTTTTTTGCTAGTTCGAAGCGGCGCCAAAATTACAACGGCATTTTTCATTTACGCATCCGAGTACCAGACTATTAGACATAACGATGAACGTATTAAAATCATCTCTCTCTCTCTCTCTCTCTCTCTCTCTCTCTGTTTGTTTGTCTGTCTTGCAAACAAGCACATGCATAATAGTGGCGTAGCCATGTAAAGGACATTTCCTCCCCAATGGGGCCTATACCCTTTCACAAGGCACCTCTCGACGTCGGGGTATATATAAACATTGACACTTCCTAGATCGAAGAGGTCGTACTGTAGTAGTCGACAAGAGGAAAACCGACCCAACGATTAGGATCACCTTTGCCATTAGCAGATAGGTTTATTTGGCATTTAAAGTGGAAATTCACTTTCCCTGTGATTCAATCCCTTCTACTGGACGTCCTCATGCGTGTAATATGATGATTTAGAATTCAAGGCCATTGGTAGTTTTTAAAGTAAAAGCGTAGCTGTTATATATTTATTTATATGTATGTATATATATATATACACACATACATACACACAGTGTGTGTGTGTGCATTGCATGCTGGCAAACACATGCAATCGTGCAAGAACCCTGCGTGTATCAGATCTTTTCAGTGGAACTCTCAACCCTGTTGTCCCTTTAACATTTTTAAAAGCCCACCTGTTTCTCTATTTCTCTTTCATCTTTACATAGCTTTATTTGTATATTTTACATTTGCAACGGCAGTACAAACCATTTACTCCCATGCATCTGGCGTTCATCGACAAGTCATCCATTCTGCCCTAAAGTGACAGACTGCAGTATCTGATAAAATACAAAAACTGAGAAAAATGGTAGATACTCCCTTGCCTTACTACTGATTTTCCAGATACTGCAAATGAGACCCCCCCTAAATACTCGTGGAAAGCATTGAAGAATCATTCTGAAGTTGCAGTAACTTGTGTATTAGTGTTTCACGAGCCCAGTAGGTGGCGTATCTCAATTTCGAGAATTCTGCAGATACTGCAGTTTTCCATTTCAGGGCAGAATTGCGTCCTTGACTCACCATCTAACAGTTCCATCACACAGGTTGTATGCCAAAAGGAAAGAGGATTTTTTTTTGAGCATAGGGGGCTTTTCTAAGGCTGATAGAATAGCTGCTATGTTTTTACAGCTCTTGTTGACCACTTCCTCTCTGCAAAGTGACTGGAGATTTTGCTTTCGGCAAAAATTACCTCAAAGCAAATTGCATGACGTTTTGCTTTTTCATCCACTGAAATCGTGTGGCTCTACCAAAAGCAAAATATTTTATCCTAAATAATGCCATATTTCAAATAACCATGAACATTTTTGGTAAGAATGACTCTTATATTTATTACAATCATCTATGTACATATACATGAGTAAAAAATGCACCGAAGTTTCTTCGGCGCAATCGAGTTTTCTGCACAGCGTAAAATCAAGGCCACCGAAAACAGAACTATCTTTCGGTGGTCTCGGTATAATGCTGTATGAGCCGTGGCCTATGAAACTTTAACCACGGACCGGTGGTGGCCTGGCTGATATCGTTGCCAGACGCATGATTATGGCTAACTTTAACCTTAAATAAAATCAAACAACTGAGGCTACAGGGGTGCAATTTGGTGTGTTTGATGATTGGAGGTTGGATGATCAACTCACCAATTTGCATCCCTCTAGCCTCAGTAGCTTTTAAGATCTGAGGGCGAACAGAAAAAGTGCGGGCAGAAAAAATTGCAGACGGACAGTCAAAGCCGGCACTATAATTTTCTTTCACAGAAAACTATAACTTGCAATTCCGTCCGTGGGTATTATAACATTACTGATAATTTATTTTCATCAATATTTTTCCTCATTGTTTTTGCTATTTCCGGATATCACAAATGACTCGACCGGAATCGAAATCTGTTCAGAAATGGCATGAGTAGTCTCATGTGGACAATTTCTCGTCTTGGGAAAATCCAATACTATATCCGACGGCCGAATAAAACTGCAAATGATCACTTTTTGGTACAAGACGAAATATGATTGTGAGTCAAAGTGAGAGGAATAATAGTCTAAATGAAAAAGAATCTTAGATTACCAATCTTAAAATTTATACGCAACATTCTCTCGCAAAACTAGGACGGAATATCATCAGGTGCTAAAATCGTTCAAGAAAGAAGAACTGAGAATTAGATTTATAAGATCAAATGAACATAAAATCGTTCTAGGGAAAAGAAATGAAAATTAAATTCACAAGAACAAATCAGCAAGAGAATTTCAAGAATAATGAAAAGCATGAATTCGGTGAATATGAGAATCCTCTGTTGCATACTGCTTGCGAAAATAGAGAGTGGATAAAAGTAATGAGAATCAAAAGCGCACAAAAGAAAAATCGAGACAATTTCGGACTGGATATTCTCTCTCTCTCTCTCTCTCTCTCTCTCTCTCTCTCTCTCTCTCTCTCTCTCTCTGCTGCATATACCTTTATCTTTCCTTTTCATTCTTTCCGCTCTGCTTTCCTTTCAAATCCGGAATTGATTGCGGAAAAATTTCTGTCGTGACGTGAGAAAAATTAATGAAACTCGCAGGTGCAACCGGCAGGAGGAAGCATGTTCATTTGCTGACACACTTTCATATGCTCCTACTGTGTATGTGTGTGTATTTGTGTATATATATATATATATATATATATATATATATATATATATATATATATATATATATATATATATATATATATATATATATACGAGTATATATATACAGTATATATACACATATATAAATATATATATATATATGTATATATATATATATATATATATATATATATATATATATATATATATATATATATATATATATATATATATATGTATATATATATTGGTAAATGTATTTAATTGCCTCTTTTATGACTGACCTTATATTCAGGTTGACATATCTTCAAAAATACTTTACGCATCGAGCGTGGAATTTCAATAACTAAAAGACAAAAATGTCTGACAGAACATTACACAGAGAAATAAATTTTCATCGTCCAGAAAAGAATATAGACCATACATTTTTGACCGTTTCGAATTGGCTTTAGAAGCCAATCAAGACCTCCACTCGAAAGTAAAAACTAAGTTTGATATTCCGACTCCGAATCGTTAGGCTAAAGGCCCAGCACTGGGACCTATGAGGTCATTCAGCGCTGAAACGCAAATTGACAGTGAAAGGTCTGAAAGGTGTAACGGGAAGAAGACCTCAAAACAGTTGCACTATGAATCAATTGTCAGGAGAGGGTTAAGGAAACCAAGATGGAAGAAAGAGAATATGAGAGGAGGTACAGTAAAAGAAACGAAAGGGGTTGCAGCTAGGGGCCGAAGGCACGCTGGAAAGAACCTAAGTAATGCCTAAAGGGGGAATCCATATTCAAAAACGTTTTCAAGTTTGAAATGCTGTTCATTTCAACGGGTCTGAGCCATCCTCTGGGGTGAGGTAAGGAAATCCGCCTAATATTGTTGCAGGATTAATGGAGTTCTTTTCTCCCTTCGGGCAATCCTACTAAGTGTAATAAGGACTCTTTAATAAGCATATTCTTCCTTGGAATCCAGAGCCGACTGGAGGCATTCCTGCTGGAGTGGAAGTAGCTGGAATATTGGAATTTCCATTACGACAACAGCGCTCATCTTATGCTTATTCACTTCATGTAAGTAAGCACATGTATGTTAGCATGTAATTCTATTTGAGACAGCTATACATATACATATATATATATATATATATATATATATATATATATATATATATATATATATATATATATATACACACACATATATATATAACCAATATATCATAAAATACCCACTAAAAACTTAACTTTCATAACTGATAATACTCCCGTTTCCCTTGTATAGAACCTTCGATCGAAGTAATCAGAAGATAGCATCTCTTGAGGAAATTTTCGCCAGAAAACGCAGCAGGTTTTGAATATTCAAGAGAAGAGGGCTTCACATTACCAGCAGTCTTTTTTCCCAGACGGCGTCTGGACCTGAGTTCATTCCATTAACCGGAAACTATCCTCGAAACGCGAAGGAAGTTGAGACCGGGAGAAAATTTTGGCACAGTACTAGTCTTCCTTCTTTTCCAAATTCCACAGCAATAAAATATATAAAAAAAAAAGAGAAAATAAACAAGTAATAAATGCGCCGAAGTTTCTTCGGCGCAATCGAGTTTTCTGTACAGCCGCTACAGCGTGTAATCAAGGCCACCGAAAATAGATCTATCTTTCGGTGGTCTCGGTATAATGGTTTATGAGCCGCGGCATATGAAGCTTTAACCACGGCGGTGTGGTGGCCTGGCCTGTACCGTTGCCAGACGCACGATTTTGGCTAACTTAAATAAAATGAAAACTACTGAGGCTAGAGGGCTGCACTTTGGTATGTTTGATGATTGGAGGGTGGATGATCAACATACCAATTTGCAGCCCTCTAGCCTCAGTAGCTTTTAAGATCTGAGGGCGGACAGAAAAAAGTGCGGACGGACAGACAAAGCCGGCACAATAGCTTTCTTTTCAGAAAGCTAAAATCAATATACCTCGAACATGTCGCGCGATTCCTCCTGTGATTTTCCGACAAAGGAGAGTCCGGAGTGTGATTTTCTTCGGCCCAATTTCACGCGTGCCTTTGTGGCACATTCAGCGGCGCTAGTGACGTATGCATGCGACAAGCACACAAGCTTTTGGACCGAAAATGACCAGCAGACCTCAACCCGAGGCATTTCAGTGGTAGGTTGGAATCTCACAAATATGTCTGATCGGTGATTCCTTTGGAATTTGGTACGGCGCTGGTAATTTTTTTTTTTTTTTACTCGATAGATAAGCAATTCAAAGTTTGTGTGTGTGTGTATATGTATGTATATATATATATATATATATATATATATATATATATATATATATATATATATATATTGCATTTGCCAATCCAGTGGGCGAGACGAGATCGATCCTGAATGAAAAAAAGTTCAGTTATGTCATTCCCTGGAAGTCTGGGCCGTTTTGAGGGTGTAATTACAAGATATCGGTGAATATTATAGGTATGTTTGTGTGTATGTGAATGGCAGCATTATTAAGCTGCAAATGAGATATCTCTGTAAGAACATTCAAACATTATACGAGTCTGGTTATAAACATGCAAGAGAGGTCAACCCATTACAAGGAATGGGTAAGTTAACAATAAAGGAAAGTCTTGCTCCGTTATGGCGCTTGAATCTCAGTAGAATCTGTCATTATGGCAGTGATTGTAATCAAGTCTTGATGTGGTATTTGGTCAAAATGTTGCATATTAAGTTATTGTTCCATTTCGACTGTTTAATGGTAAAACTACATGTGCAATTAAAATGTTCAATCATGTCAAAAATTAATATATACTGTATATATACGTATATATATAATGTCTATAAGCAATGATATTTATGACGACTATAACAAAAGAATACGACCCAGATAAAAGCACGTCCCATTACAATCCTCATTAGTGGCTAATAAGCCGAGTCATAAACAGCGCATCGCCTTTAAAGAAACTTGAATTAATTCCACGCCTCGTTTCCTCTTTTCTCGTCAAAGAAGGAGGAAAATCCATTAAGAAAATGAGGACCTTTATCAGCAAGGGGCAACTTGACATCAAAAGGAAGTACTACGATCGCATTTGGAGCATAAATTCTCAGAAGTATTTGTGTCTGAGATGAAGACCATAAAATAAATCTTTCTAGCATTTTGGTTTCATTTTTCTTTGTTTTTTTGGTTAGTTAGAATTCTGGTTAGTTAGATTTTTCAGTCTTAAAAGTAAAGCAATTTTTCAGTATTCATGAAAGGGTTATGCAGAATTTTTTTATCCCCCCCAATTAAAAAAACAAATGAAAACACGCGTACACACACACACACACACACACTCTGCCGGTTGCAAGTGGTTGGGTTATACAAAACAGGTGTGCATGCATGTGGCAGCGATCACTGTCTTGGCTTTGGCCAGGTGCCACCACCTGTTGTGGGAAAGTATGTGCATAAATAGACAGTACACATAATTGTAGTCTCTCTCTCTCTCTCTCTCTCTCTCTCTCTCTCTCTCTCTCTCTCTCGTAACCTTCCAGGAAAATGAAAGGAAAATCTTTTTAAAAGGTATATTTACATATACACATTCTCTCTCTCTCTCTCTCTCTCTCTCTCTCTCTCTCTCTCTCTCTCTCTCTCCAATAAAACTCTAGCGGATACATTAAATGTGGGTTTAATCCCACTCAAGTCTCCAATACATGAAAAATAAAATGCATCTAAATGAACCTGTATCTAGCGTTGTCTCTAGCGTTCCCTACTGACAGGCCGACATGGAGATAACATTGGTTAGTTCATCATCATTTTTAGTTTTCTGTAAAAGAAAACTATTGTGCCGGCTTTGTCTGTCCGCACTTTTTCTGTCCGACCTCAGATCTTAAAAACTACTGAGGCCAGAGGGCTTCAAATTAGCATGTCGATCATCCACCCTTCAGTCATCAAGCATACCAAATTGCAGCCCTCTAGCCTCAGTAGTTTGTATTTTATTCAAGGTCAGAGTTGGCCATAATCGTGCTTCTGGACACGATATAGGACAGGCCATCCCAGGGACGTTGTTAAAGTTTCATGAGCCGCGGCTCACACAGCATTACACCGAGACCACCGAAAGATAGATCTATTTTCGGTGGCCTTGATTATAAGCTGTCGGCGCTGTACAGAAAAATCAATTGCACCGAAGTTTCTTCGACGCATTTTTTACTTGTTCATAAAGCAAGCTATGTAAAATAAAGGAAACATTCTCTTTCGGCAAACAAGTTAATCAGCTTTTATTATATTCCTTTATTAGAACTGTTACTGACAGGAAGACCTTACATCGCTGATACCCGCCGTAAATGTGATATTACGACCAATTCAGAGTAAGTGGCTGTATATTGCTGATGATCACCTATTACGAGTCTAATTATATTACATCATACCTGTCGGAGTAATGGGCCATTAGCCGTAAGGTAACCCAGCAAGGCACCAGTGCTGTTTTTATAGACCAGCGAAGGAGGATATTAAATGCTAATCAAAGCATCCGTTTTACTGGCGTATATGAAAGTTTCTTCGGCGTAACGAGTTTTCTTGTACCGCCGCTACAGCGCATAATCAAAGCCACCCAAAACAGATCTGTCTTTCGGTGGTCTCGGTATAATGCTTTATGAGCCGCGGCCCGTGGAACTTTAACCACTGCCCTGTGGTGGCCTAATGTATGTCGTTGTCAGACGCATGATCACGGCTAACTTTAACCTTAAATAAGATAAAAACTACAGAGGTTAGAGGGCTGCAATTTGGTATGTTTCATGATTGGAGGGTGGATGATCAACATACCAACTTGCAGCCCTCTAGCCTCAGTAGTTTTTTTAAGATCTGAGGGCGGACAGGAAAAAGTGCGGACAGAAAAAAGTGCGGACGGACAGATAAAACCGGTACAATAGTTTCCTTTTACAGAAAACTAAAAACGCCTTCAACTGAAAATGAGTTCAACTCCAACGAGCTTTAAATGTTTTTTTTTTTATGCAAGATTAAACTTAAAATTATAGTCGGCTGAAAACCTGGATAATGCGCAATAATGAAATGAACATTCAAAAATGTTAATATATCAACAATATGCAAAACGCAGTTCCTAAAATCAGCCAGGGAGATAAGAAGGGAAAAACTGGGTGTTGATATTTCTCAGAGAATATTTGGAGTGCACGAGAAGGCGTTGGCGGGAGGTAAACTTACGAAGGGGTCTTGAGAGGTCCTGAAAAATCTGGTAGAAATGCGCTCTTGCGCAAGAGGCGCGGTTCATTCGATTAGCGCTCTTGGGTTGGAAAGGAGATACCTTTTTCCAGAATGAATATTTTTATGGGTGTGCGTGTGAGTATGTGCAGTGATGCATACTGTTTTATGTATTTATATATATATATATATATATATAATATATATATATATATATATATATATATATATATATATATATATATCTACATATATATATACACAAAAATTTATATATATATATATATATATATATATATATATATATATATATATATATATATATATATTTGTCCTCTAAAATTAAGACTGATCAAATTTAGATTTATCTCAGTTCTTCAATATATGTATATTTTTTTATTCCATTCCCTTTCAGACACTATTTTTAGACCTGATCATATACAGTAAAACAATCTGTATTGGGCAGAAACTTTGTAAATCTTTAAAGCCTTATGGAGAGAATTTCTGTTCTCTTTACCGGACGATGAACAGCAGTCTTAAAAGCTTTAGTTTCCTGCAAAAGAAAACTATTGTGCCGGCTCTGTCCGTCCGCACTTTCTCTCTCCGCCCTCAGATCTTAAAAATCACTGAGGCTAGAGGGCTGTAAATTGGTACGTTGACCACCCACCCTCCAATCATCAAGCATACCAAATTGCAGCCCTCTAACCTCAGTAATTTTTATTTTATTTGAGGTTAAAGTTAGCCATAATCGTACTTCTGGCAACGACATAGGACAAGCCACCGTTGGGCCGTGGTTAAAGTTTCACGGACCGCGGCTTATGCTGCATTATACCTAGACCACCGAAAGGCGGATCTATTTTCGATGGCCTTGATTATACGCTGTACAGAAAACTCTATTTCCGGCTCATTTTTTACTTGTTATTTATTCATCGGTAATAGAAGACGAGTTTGAAACGAGGAATATACAAATAAAAATGTATTTGTCATTATCAACTTCGCTTCGAATGTCAGCATTTTGCCTCAGCCCGGAAAATGAAGAGATTCAGGCTCTCAAAAACTGGACACAAATCTCATTAGTACACGAAAACCAATCCCATCTGATGAGATTTACTGCTGGGGATAACACGTTAAGAGGCCCCTCTATGGAGAGATTTCATTTTGGAGGAATTTAAAATGGGATGTAATTGAAAACAGTCAGGTTTATTGGATCTCGAGAAAGAACGGGAGAGGAAAAAAACGCTGCCATCTATAAGAGTACCCTGGTACTTTAGGATTTAGAGAACTGGATCTTGACTCTGGAGTAATATTGTCCCAGACATTCGTTAGTCGTCACGCTATTTTTTTTTTTTTTTTTTAGGTTTTTTAGTTTTTAGTTTTCTGTAAAACAAATTTTTCAGGCCGCCATTAGATCTTAAAAACAACTGAGGCTAGAGGGCTGTAAATTGGTGAGTTGATCATCCACCCTCCAATCATCAAACATATCAAATTGCAGCCCTTTAGCCTAAGTAGTTTTGATTTTATGTAAGGTTAAAGTTAGCCATGATACTGTTCTGGCAACGATATTGGATAGGCCACCACCGAGCCGTGGTTAAAGTTTCGTGGGTCGCGGCTCATACAGCATCATACCAAGACCACCGAAAGATAGATCTATTTTCGGTGGCCTTGATTATACACTGCAGCGGCCGTACAGAAAACTCGATTGCGTCGAAGAAACTTCGGCATATGTTTAACTTGTTTAGTTTTAATAATGCATTCTTTTGTGGGTAGTGGGTTAATGTGGCTTTTCTTAGCAACAGTCACCTCAGGGTGTGACGTCCCTGCCTACACAAGTTAGGCAAGAAGAGACTCTTCAGCCTTGACAGGCAACTCTTAGGAGAAGGTTACTCTGAACTCAGACCTTGTTCTCCAGCCTTGGACTGTGCCATAGCCATTGTCAGTGCGCTGTTTCTAGTAGCACACTCTTCTGCATGAGTCCTGGAGCTACTCCGGCATGTAGTTTTTTCCAGATTCCTTTTCAGGGATCTTGGGATCGTGCCTAGTGTTCCTGTGATTATGGATACAATCTCCACTGGTATATTACATATCCTTCTTATTTCTATTTTCAGATCGTGGTACTTATCAATTTTTTGCTTTATAATTATTATTATCTTATTAAAAGATGTACCTTGATTTCTCTCTTTTAAAAGTAACAAATGTATAATACAGAAGAGATTATAACTTCAAAGCTACATTGAAGTATAATATCAAAGTTTATTACGATCTGTTACCTAACTTCAATGTCGAAGTCCCCTAAAATGAGAAAATATAAATTTTCGTTGTGATCGGATTCCTTTGGTAAGGAATATCGAAAAATACTACCGCAATCTCTATTTATGAAAGGGAAATTACTTCCCGTTTGTAAACATAAGGGTAATAGGCAATCAGTAATTCTATTAGAATCACAGCATGCTCCCTTTCTCGTCTATTGCCCTGAGGATGACTGGAAATATTTTTTGGAAATTATACAGGGTTTTTTTTTTCACCTTGTGGTGTGTTAATATTTTCAGGTCACTTTTCATACGCTCACTAATCCTTACTAATTCTAAAAAGTCCACTTTTCAATTCTGCTCAATGCACTGAGAGACCTGGGACTCCACACACAGGTATGACGTGGGCTTCTGGATGATTTTCATATAGCAACATAGAATTAATATCCTTGCCTCAGAAATTACTATAACTTCTCGTTGATATGCACTGAAGCAAGGAATGATGATATTGAGGGTCCAAAGAACCTACGGATGCAATGATTCTGCCGTAGGATCGTCAAGCACCTCCTCTCTGGAGCTCCTGTGGTAGCAACAAGACAGTCATCAGAAGCATCAGCAAGGGGGCTACTGGAAGGGGAGATTTCATTATTCCCAGACCAACTGTCACTAATGCTGAAAATTTAGAGATCTCTGTGCCATTGAATGGCAATGGATGCATTGCACTTGTTGGAGGTTCTCATCCATTCTGCTGTGTATTTTGTACTAACTGTGTCAGTAGCTTCCCTGGTCATGTGACAGTATCCCTTGTGATGATTTAATATTTTATCATTTGGTCAAAATGCTCTACGACATGCATATACTATATGTAAATTCTATACCCCTACGCTCTAATGACTGGAAGGTCTCAACCCCTAAACACTACTGAGTGAAAGGTCTCCACTCTGGAAGGCTAAGGAGTGCAAGGTCTTCACTCTTGTGCACCTGTCAGGTGTCAATACTTGGTTTCCGATCGTTTGTATGTTCATATTTGCTCTCTTCCTAACATGTATATATTCTATTTCATAAAGATCTGCCATATATATCGGTCCTCTGAGAAGGGCCGAAACCTATCGAGATTTACAACACTTATTCATTTTTCCTTGCGGCTATTTAACACACACACACACACACACATATATATATA
>NC_089772.1:15046624-15064124 GCF_040412425.1 Macrobrachium rosenbergii
CATGTCGTATGAATGTACTGTGTGTGTGTATGTGTGTATGTGTGTGTATATATATATATATATATATATATATATATATATATATATATATATATATATATATATATATAAAACGTATTAAAAAATAAATATATGACTTCTTGAAAGTATGTGTGAATTCTGCGCTCGAGAAGAATCAGAAGTAATTCCGCTAAGTACAAGAACAAAAACAAAAGAGTCACATCTGAAGAATTACTGGAGTGCATAAAACCGGACATTTGTGAGAATTACAAAGGACGCAACAAAAGCAGAAATTTCATCCATGCGGAATGCGTGAGATATCACTCCTGGAAAGTAGAGAAAAGAAAGTTCTCTTTCTCTTAATGTGGAATAAGGGTTTTTGAAAGTGGGAGTCTTCTTTTCGCGTTTCCATGGCAACGGGTCGCATTCCACTTCGGACATCAGATAAGAAATAAGGAAGTCATGCATATATGTTTAATGTTTGCCGTTGTTAAAACGCGCTGGAAGTGGAACTGCCAACACGCACACACACACACACACACACACACACACACACACACACACACACATATATATATATATATATATATATATATATATATATATATATATATATATATATATATATATATATAGCATGACGATACTAATGTTTAATGCAAATAAACTTTTCATTTTACGCCCAAAGTAAGTTTCATACTAGGGACAAAATAAGACATGATTTAGTGACTTCCACCTCTTTCATTTTAGCAAGAAAGTTTCCAACGGCAAGTTGAATTACAATATTCTAAGAGCAACAAATCAATGCATAAAGATCCTCTCTCCAAACTAAATCAATGGGAAAAATGATATGAAAAATACGAATTCCTTGTTTTTTATTGCATAATGGGCCTATACTATCTAGTGTTATGAACAGTTCAAGGCCTGGAGAAAAATAAAATCGTTATAAAATATAAAACATTATTTCTATTGAATTTACAGCAGACAGATATCACATATAAACACGATTTAAGGAAAAAGCATCCAGTTCATTCATCCATAATTTTCAGTACGTCAATCACAGGCGAGGTGGGTCCTATTTTATGAACAAGCATAAATGTACACAGGTGAACTGCCATTCACATGCGGTAATATTTGGTAAAATCTTTCAACATTTTTTTAATTTTTTTATTTTAAACCATCTAACAGAAAATGCCTTCTGGAATGGAATATAGAATTTTGGCCAAAAGCAAAACGCTGCGACCTATGAGGTCATCAGCACTGAAACGAAAATTTTAGAAAGGTTTGAAAGGTGTAACAGGAGGAAAACCTCTCAATTGCACTGAAACAATTGTTAGGAGAGGATGGAAAATAAGACGGGAGCGAATATGAACGGCGGTCCAGTTAAAGGAATGAAAGGGGTTGCAGCTAGGGGCCGAAGGGACCCGGCAAAGAACCTTAAGTAATGCTTACAGTGCACCGCCTGAGGTGCACTGACTGCGCTACCTCCCCACGGGGAAAATGCCTTTTACTCCTATTCAATTATTGAATGTTTTTGAATGAACGTAGAAGAGGGCATACTTGGACTTTGTTTGAAGAATGAATGAGAGTATACTTCACAAAATGAACTCATTTCAGGTTAACACTGGCATTGCAGACCACTGGCATAATTAATTTTATAACTATAGGTGCCGAAACGTATCATGAAAAATGTGGTATTCCTAAAATGTTGACATTTTTTTTCGTGACTTTTACGTCGATATTTTGTAACCAAACCCATGAATATCAACTATTAACTTTGGATGATACTATAGAATCGAGTTTAAATTAATATATACCTTTTCGAAAAGTTAAAGGAAGGAATAAAATTAAAATTAAACAATATGAGAAAATGAATACCTAGGAGTCTTATCATCAATGCCTCTAGAGATAAATTGGTAACTGGAACTAATCAATGACGCAGCTAGTTCTGTGTACTGATAATTGGTGTACCACCACGGCAAAAATAAACCCACCAACCTAAGAACAGAGAGAATTTCAGGAGTTTTCAGAAATTCAAAGATTATACGACACTCAAAAGATATGAGGGAAGTTCATGGTATTGCTCACCATGGAAGCAATTCCACAGAGAATGGAAATTGCCACTCAGAAAGGACGAATTCTTTTTTTTGTTTTTCCATTCACTTTCATATCCGAAAGGACCTCCATCAGGAGAAAGGAGTGAAGACAATACAAAAATTGCAGTTAGCAGAAGGATGCAGGTTATTTCCACTGCATAATGCATGTCGATCATCTGAAATGCATGTTGGGAGATGAATTCATGTGTGTGTGTGTGTGTGTGTGTGAGTAGACACTGCGTATGCTATTTTAGGTGATTCCGAAGCGCACAGACTTATAGTACAGAGATTAAGTATGACAAGACTACAAGGCTTGTCCAGAATTATAAGCTTCGAAAGTGGCGACAACCTCGACCTGATGAAAGACTTCTTCCAGTTGCGACAAGAACTTAGCACATTCGCTTGGATCTGGAGGAGACGCCGACGGGAATCCCTTGCAAGTGGGATAGTATCTAACAATAGCAAAAATCACTGGCAGAATATATGGTTAAATCCTGCTCTCGCTCTCTCTCTCTCTCTCTCTCTCTCTCTCTCTCTCTCTCTCTCTCTCTCTGTTTCATGTCGATTCAATTATATATATATATATATATATATATATATATATATATATATATATATATATATATATATATATATATATATATATATATGCACATGCGCAGAATCTTATCAAAGCCACCTTTGCACAAAAGACAGGCTTCAACCCTCCGGTTATCAAACATACCAAATAGCAGCCCTCTATCCTCAGTAGTTTTTATTTCATTTAAGGTTAAAGCTAGCCATAATCGTGCCTCTGACAACGATATAGGATAGGCCACCACCGGGCCCTGGTTAAAGTTCAACTCTTTGTATTTACCCACCACACTACTAAACTGACATGTTCAGCCATTTTTCGATCGCCTTTAGCACGCCAGAACATAACCAGTACAAGGGAGGTACACGCTACTAGACCAGGGTACAAACATGTCAAGGCTGGAATTCATTCGACATTGTGATCCATCCTTACACACAGAAATGTTACTTGCTATTCTGGAAAGGTAAAATTGAAAAGTCAGTGGGGGGGAAAAATCAGAGGATAAGTTGCTGAGGAAAATAGAAAAGAGAACGTTTTTATCAGAGGAAATGAGATGGAAAAAACCCCAAAACCAACCACAGTTCCTAATAAATACAAATAAAGACGCGTCTCTTAATGCAAACTCTGATGAGAATTCTCCTTTTTAACTCCAGCCACCCAACCGCGGTGCAAAAGTCTGCCACAGGCACTGTGGGGTTCCTTCCGCTTTAAGGCACACAGCTGGAGAAGAATTCTGTCCTCAGCAGACCTAGTTAAATAAGGAAGAGGGATTTTTCGCGTGAGCACCTTTTTTTTCCAGGAAAGGGCAATTTTTAACGGGATGTCTATTCCCCCTGAGAGCTGTTAACGCTGCTGCTTCCGAGAAGTATTCAAATTTCTTCAAGATTTTGAGTTTTCTGTAAAAGAAAACTATTGTGTCGGCTTTGTCTGTCAGTCCGCACTTTTTCTGTCCGCCCTCAGATCTTAAAAACTACTAAGACTAGAGGAATACAAATTGGTATGTTAATCATCCTTCTCTAATCATCAAACATACCAAATTGCAGCCCTCTAGCCTCTGTAGTTTTCATTTTATTTAAGGTTAAAATGAGCCATTATCGAACTTCTGGCAGCGCTATAGGTACCAACAACATAGGCCGCGATCGGATCTTGGCTAAGCTTCATGGGCCGCGGCTAAGAGTCTTACGAGCCGTGGCTGAGGCCACCACCGGCAGAAAACAATTGTCCTATAGTGTTGCCAGAGGCACGATCATGGATAAATTTAACCTTTAATAAAATAAAAACTATTCAGGTTACAAGGCTGCAATTTTGTATGTTTGATGATTGGAGGGTGGATGATCAACATACCAATTTGCAGCCCTCTAGCCTCAGTAGTTTTTAAGATCTGAGGGCGGACAGAAAAAGTGCGGACGGACAGACAAAATAGCCACTTCAATCGTTTTCTTTTACAGAAAACTAAAAATGCACAAACACAGATATTCAAAGTTTGTTGTTTGAGCTCGTGCGACAGTGTTTGTTTAAACTGAGTTTACATATGTTGATCGAAAGAAAGAAAAGAGATTATGGAAAAATTGCAAACCTAATTTGAAAGAATAAGCTAACAGAGAGAAGTCGATATTAAACAGAGAAATAATGAATATGCTTCTGTACATGTTAAACGCCCACATCGAGTCAGCGAACGGTTAAAAATGTACTATGAAAAGTGTTTTGCTCATATAAATGAAAATGCGTTAGTGATATACTTGTGTTTTTCTCTACCCAACAACAAACACTAGAGGTTATTTTAGTTTCTGTTTGACATTTAATAATATTCTAAACCGATATTTTTTAATTCGTATAAAGATTATTGGAAAATATCTTTTAACTGTATATTTTTCTTACTTTTAGGTAGAATTCCTTGTAATAGGCTTATCTGCAATGAATCCATCCTGTCATTAATAGTTTACAAAAACGATCTTTAATTTACACACACACACACATATATATATATATATATATATATATATATATATATATATATATATATATATATATATATATACTGTATATATATATATGTATATATTGATTCTTAAGAACAGATTTAAGATTTAGCAAAAGTTATACGCTCCATATACACTCCTCTACGAACATTTCGCCAAACCTAACCCTAAAATTGAATGGGTGTTATGGAATAACCATTGAACCGAATTCGACTTCGTTTGACAGAAACTGTTTAGTACGAAAAAAGAATAAAAAACTTGATTTTAAGTAGAGATACAGTTGTATAAGATAATTTATTCAATACTAGATTTTAATATTTTACGATCTAGTAACTTCATTGTTTTTTATTTTATTTTTGAAACGTATCTCGTGCGTTTGGGGGAGTAGGCCTAATGCTCAAATTTTCCGCTGGTTACCCCTAATTTCTCCGTAATTCAAAATAACCGTCATGTCTGATGTCTTTATCCTTATTTCCAGGGAAAAAAAGCACATTGAATCTTAGATGATTAAGAGGTTTTGTCATTCATATTTACGCTATGACAATTTAGTAATTCAATACACATACAAGGTCATTCAGAATTTCGGAGCTTAAGAGTTTGAATTCACTTGAACTTGTGAGGGTGCAGAAATTTTGCGTGTGTTCTGAGCTGACATATAGTCCTTTCATCGTAGAAATTCTGACAGGAACCAGAACGCCCCCAAAACAAGTCACATCTTTTGACTGCTCGCTCCGTCAGAGTTAACTTCCCTCTGTGGCCGAATGCCTCAGTCCTAAAGTATCTTAACCCTACAGAGTCAAAGAAGGTGTGAAAAGTCCGAAGAGTTTCATACTAATCCTGTGATACTGGGAGAAGTTACAGAGGTCACACTTCTTACTTCGGTTATATAATTTTTAAAGGAATAAAATGGTGAAAAGTATTGGTGTGAGTTTGATCAGAAATTTTTCCCTGGCACAAGGTGAGATTCCCTCCCAGAATAAGGAATCCTTCATATGAAGTTATGAGAAAATATATGCTGAAGTTCTTCCCCCGACTACCAAGTATTTACAAAGGGATGACATTAATAATAATAATAATAATAATAATAATAATAATAATAATAATAATAATACTGGAAGCGTTGGCGAACTTTTACCTGGAGTTGCTAGTTTTTCCTATTTATGTAACGCTAATATTCCTTTCCCACTTTAATCACATGCCCTGCTAAAAGACTTGCTCAAACAGATAATCCTCTTGCACGGGGTAAATCCCCTGATGATTAGTCCATTAAAGGATTTATGTCCGCTACGTCCATGGGTAATGTTACTTAATCCTGATTCTTTAATGATATGCATTTTATTGATGACGTCTAATTTAGAAGATTTGCTTGCAAAAACAGTTTGGATGCTGTCCTAGAAGGTGCTTCATAAGTTGACATATTTGTACATTGTTTTGGAACTTCTAAGTTCTGCCTGTTTTTTTCCATTCAGCAATATTCTGCAATTACACCCCTCTAGATCTTTGAGTGAAAGCCTTCTGAGTTCTCCTGCCACAGTTTCCAACTTACTTGTTGTTCCCTTTACATAAGCCTTATTAAATTTTCACGTTGGGTAATATATACAGGAGAAAAAAGTCTTCGTTTCCTGTGAGAGGTTCCATTTTATTGACAAAAAACTGTCTCTTTTGACCTTAGTAACTGCCGGAAAAAAAATTCCAGTGGATATCAGTGAAAGGCTTTTAACGATCTGCCAATTCAAAGGCAGAGAGTGGCTAAATTATCTGAACATTTTAATTATTCCTAGCTTTCTTTTCATCCTTATACATTACGCCTTTCGTTTTGGAGTCGAATTCATTACCTAAAGCATCGCGTGTCGCAGTTAAATCACAACTATTCTGTATCTGAGTAACCCTGATAAGTACCCTTTCATGAGATCTAGTTTCATTCTTTAATACTACGGTTGATAAAATAATAAGAATAGTTGTTTGAATGGATTCTCTTTCTTACAAACACTTGTCCTAAAGAAAGTAATTCACACTTTGGCATTATATCGATGAATTGAATGTCAATATTTTGGCTATTCTAAAAAGTGAAATCGTTGGAGCCCTTTTCATGAATTTTGGACGTAATGTCCCCACTAACGAGCGAAAGAAGACTTCACACTATTCTTCTACTTATGATAATTAGGTTAGGAATGTGAATGTTAAGTACCAAAGTGGTCTAAAAAATAAAATCCATGTACAGATTAGTTGAAATGAGGAGTGAACATTCATTTCCTGCGCTAAGTTTTGAAAAATACCTCTAACATGAAATTTCACGGGTTTATACTTCCACCTCATTTCCAAATTGAAAAATGATAAGCCTTTTTCGATTTACATATCATGAAATCTGACTCTTTCTCAAGAGTGGTATCGATGAATAACAGCAGGACAGAACTTCTGAGCTGACCATGTTGGCAAGGTTTTAATAATCGCTTATTTTATGAAGTCCAGAAAATCTGTTGTTTATTGGGCCTGGTATAATGCTACGATTTGTGCTTACGTAATATTTATCAATATACTACTAAACTCCAGTGCAAGGCCTTTGTGCTGGTAATAATCAGTCTATAAGGAAATTACTGTTTATTACCTGTACAGGAAGAACACGACGGGATTGTCACATCCAAAAATAATAATAATAATAATAATAATAATAATAATAATAATAATAATAATAATAATAATAATAATAATAATAACAGCATTGCAAGAGGCTATCTTTCATCCCGTTTCTTGGTTCATTTGCGCCAAAATAACTTCATTATCTCTTTCCCTATCTTTCAACAGCAAAATAATAATAATAATAATAATAATAATAATAATAATAATAATAATAATAATAATAATAATTACGTCATAACGTCTATGTCTCTTTCCCTATTGCCAGTTCACCTTTCAGTCCCAGGCTTCCTATTTCCTTTGTCTTTACGGCCCACGAACACATTCAGTCTTGACAACAGCACGCGGCTGAACTTTCCTAAACAACGAGACAATTCACACAACAAATCCTTGAAATTAACCCCTGGTGAGCATATTGACTCGCACCCAGCGCTAGTTTCTATGGCTTCGACGGTTACTCTGGCCTAAAATGAAAGGCTGTAGTATCTGCAAAAATACAAGGCTGAGAAAAATGGTAGGTACTGCAGTTTTCCCTTGCCTTACTACTGATTTTGCAGATACTGAAAAAGGGACCTCATAAATACTCGTGGAAAGCATTGAAGAATCATTCTGAAACTGCAGTAACTTGTGTATTAGTGTTTCACGAGCAAAATAAGTGGCATATCTCAGTTTCTAAAATTTTGCAGATACTGCAGTTTTCCATATTAGGTCAACCCTGTTGACAGGTAGCAAGCGCAATGTTTTACGTGAAAAATGTGTATTCCGAATTGATCTTTCTATTAGGAGTTATTTTTACATTAGATAAAATAAATCAATTTTTAGTTTTCTGTAAAAGAAAACTATTGTGCCGGCTTTGTCTGTTCGTCCGCACTTTATTCTGTCCGCCCTCAGATCTTAAAAACTACTGAGGCTAGAAGGCTGCAAATTGGTATGTTGATCATCCACCCTCCAATCATCATTCATCCCAAATTGCAGCCCTCTAGCCTCAGTAGTTCTTATTTTATTTGAGGTTAAAGTTAGCCATAATCGTGCTTCTGGCAACGATATAGGATAGGCCACCACCAGGCCGTGGTTAAAGTTTCATGGGCCGCGGCTCCTACAGCATTACACCGAGACCACCGAAAGATAAACTTATTTTCGGTGACCTTAAATATACGCTGTAGCGGCTGTACAGAAAACTCGATTGCGCCGAAGTACGCAACTGATTCAGTGTAGCTGCAACTAAATATATGACAGGAAAAACTTTTTTTTATTATTTTCCAAGAAATTTAAATCTTTCAGACCATCGATTCATGTATCAATCCTTTTAGACAGAACAGATCCAAGCTCCATCAAAAATTATATTTGAAACTCACTTTGCAACAATAAAAAAAAAAATGTGTGAATATGAACCCGGAAACTGTAAGAAGAAAAATTTCAAAGTGAATGCTTGGTAAGATGAACCACTGAATATATATAAAAAAAAATTCCAGGAAGAGGTAAATTTTTTTCGCTTAACGATTCGATACATCATTTTTCACGCTGAAGAGGAGACGTGATGTCTCTAATCTCTATGTGAACCTATAAAACTCTTCTACTCGAATTCACGCTTTTTTAATATTCATTACACGGCGATTCCGAGCTTCTGAGAAGCAATGTTTGATCAAGGAATAATAATAACGTTCCTTCCTGTAAGCAGAGAAAAGAAAAAAGAATGCATTGCAGGGATATATAACAGAGAGAGAGAGAGAGAGAGAGAGAGAGAGAGAGAGAGAGAGAGAGAGAGAGAGAGAGAGAGAGAGAGAGAGAGAATATTTTCTCAAGATAAAACCAATACACAAATATGTCAAAAATCTAACCATTTTCATTGGGCAAAATCTCTTTAGCACTATACATGGGAAGCGGTGTATACAATTAACGTGTTTCAGTCTAAAAGGTATTGCTGTACAAATATGAAACGAATTCATACCACCACTCATTTTTATTTCCCTCCCAAAATATAGGTAATTAATAAAGCTAATTTGATTTTACCATTTCCATTTAAATATGCGATTCCATAATACATTACGCAAAATAAAGTTTATTCCCCGAGACAATATTCAAGTTATAAAATCGTTAAAAGGAAATTATATTTCTTTTTAGTTTCCATAACTACTGCTTGCGTCCTCGTGCGTGCATATGCTTTAAACTATGGTGATAAAAAAACTATATAGTGTTGAAATCAGTGAGAGAGAAAATAAGTTATGATGCTTGGCCTCTTCCACTATCAGGTTAATCATCTGTCTTCTATGTTTCCCATTTTTCCGTCACTGTCACCGACAGAAATTGAAAAGCGCAATAGGATGGAATGGAATACTGAGTTTAGGCCAAAGGCCAGCACTGGGACCTATGAGGTCATTCAGCGCTGGAAAGGAAATTGAGAGTAGGTAGGTTTGAAAGGTGTAACAGGAGGAAAACCTCAAAGTAGTTGCACTATGAAATAATTGTTAGGAGAGGTTAAATAGCAAGATGGAAGTACGATCATATGAACGGAGGTACAGTAAAAGGAACGAAACGGTTGCAGCTAGGGGCCGAAGGGACGCTGCAAAGAACCTTTAGTAATCCCTACTGGGGGCAATACCCCCTACGGGGGGAGTGGGAGGGAAAGCGGAATAGAGATGAAATGTCTGGGGCAAGGATTGCTGTCAAACTCTCAAAAAATTGCACTTCTCTGAGAGGAAAATCACTAGACATTTGGCAGAAGTTTTACCCTGCCATGTCCCATTGAAAGTTTGTATTGCAAATGGGGTGCACGAGGGATCTATTAGGAATTTAGAATCGATTTCTCCCTTTCTCTGGTTTGCCCTCTGCTGTTCAGTTGAAAAGATAATAATATGAACTCTCATTTGAAAGAGGAACACCGGAATCAAAACGAACATTGCGTTATCGTTTGAAACGGCATGCATCAGAATTAACAAAGGTCACACTCACACAAACTGGTTAAACTAATGGTTGATAGAGTGTTTCGATTTATAACAAGTAAAAAATGCGTCGAAGTTTCTTCGGCGCAATCGAGTTTTCCGTCCAGCCGCTACAGCGTATAATCAAGGCCACCGAAAATGGATCTATCTTCCGGTGGTCTCGGTATAATGGTGAATGAAACGCGGCCCTTGAAACTTTAAATTATTCCGAATTAAATTTTGGCAAAATATTCTATGACTGCAAGTCTCGAAATCCGTTAGATGCTTTATAACCACAAATTAACTATATATAACAAATGCTTACATATATCTTCGCCACAAAGGAAGGATCCAACTTTCCACAAAGGCTACCTGCTTTGCTAAACGAGTTGACAATCGTATTCCCTCCAATAGACTAACAAGCTACCCTCGCTCCTGACCTGCGGTTCCACTTTTAGTTTCCTGTAAAAGAAAACTATTGCGACGGCTATGTCTGCAAATTGGTATGTTGATCATCCACCTTCCAATCATCAAACACACCAAATTGCATTCCTCTAGCCTCAGTAGTTTTTATATTTTTAAGGTTAAAGTTAGCCGTGATCGTATTTCTGGCAGCGCTGTAGGTACCAACAACACAGGCCACCACCGGACCGTGACTGAGTTTCGTGGACAGCAGCTAAGAATTTTATGGCCCAGACAGAAAAGTCGATTGCGCCGAAGAAACTTCGACGCATTTTTTACTTGTTTCATTCGACAGTCATAACAAACCGGCATATTCTAACATGGACAGCAAAACCAGTAAACAGAATATAATTCCCATAAAACAATGACACACGAAAATCATTCTTTCTAGATAAACTACTCAAGAGCCCTTTTTTTAAAATGTCTGTTTTGATTGTTAATAGAACGAAAACACAGTTAACAGTTCACCAATGAATATTTAGCAGAGTTGCGTCTAGTACAAAAGCTGACCCTACATGTAACTATCAAGGTCCAATCTCGTCCTAATGGTGACCTTAGGAATTCTAGTCTTCTGTAAGTTCTAGATGGCGCTGTATTTAGCATCTCACGAACAAAGGCATCAAGATTTTCCACTAGATTTTTCTTTGACCTTAAAAATAGGAGGGTGGCAGTTTTCATTCTTAGAGGTATATTGTTTCATGTTCGCTTCATAAAGTAACAGAACGCGTTCGATTCTCTTTTCTTGGAATTTTCTCATTTAAAAGTGAACCGCTTTCACTGCGGAGAAATGTCCCGAAAAAGTGCTGAGGGTTTCTCTTGTAGAGGATAGCAAATACCAACTTCCCCTCAAGCAAGGAGTCTTTAATAACATAGATGCACAGAGAGAGAGAGAGAGAGAGAGAGAGAGAGAGAGAGAGAGAGAGAGAGAGAGAGAGAGAGAGAGAGAATCTTAAGTGTATATTGGAATAAGGTTGGAGACGAGACTTTGTATACAGTATATCATATTCCCACGGGAACCCCACGGCTCCTTTTCTGAACCAAAAAATAAGAATTCACTCCGATCTGACATTCTGAAGGGGAACAAGGATAAACACTGATCAGGTTGACATTGGAAGTTTTTATCTTGAAAATCTCATATCCCGAAGGAACCAAAATGATTTTCATTTTGAAAGAGGATGAGAATACTGAGTTGCTCTGGTCTTGAACCAAGTTACGGCAATAGAAAGTGATCAGCGTAACAGAAAACCAAGTAGAAACCTTCCTTACTTATTTATTTTCTCATAAGAAAATCACCAATGTCCGTCAAAAACATTTTCGTCTGGGCTTGTTCATATTATCAACTGAATTCAGGATAACTAGAAATGAAGTACAGCTCTTGTGAAAATTAGGAAGAGCATTTGAAATCACAGGAAAAAACCGTATACATATGAAAACTATTGAGGCTAGAGGGCTGCAAATTGTTATGTTGATCATCCACCCTCCAATCATCAAACATAACAAACTGCAGCCCCCTGGCCTCAGTAGTTTTTATTTTATTCAAGGTTGAATTTAGCCATGATCGTGCGTCTGGCAACGCTATAGGACAGGCCATCCCCGGGCCGTGGTTCAAGTTTCATGGCCCACAGCTCATACAGCATTACACGCAGTACAGAAAACTCGACTGCGCCGAAGAAACTTCGGCGCATTTTTTGCTAGTTTATTCATACAAACTGTGACCTCTGAAGCAAAATTATTGGAAAAGGAGGAAAAGGATTTTT
Organism: Macrobrachium rosenbergii; assembly: GCF_040412425.1. Taxonomy (NCBI): domain Eukaryota; kingdom Metazoa; phylum Arthropoda; class Malacostraca; order Decapoda; family Palaemonidae; genus Macrobrachium; species Macrobrachium rosenbergii. Next base: position 15,059,045 of record NC_089772.1, read on the forward strand.
TTTAACTGGGAGGAAAAGGATTTTTTTTAACTTTCATTAAATTATCAAGTGAGTTTTGTGCCGAAATTCTTTCTGAGACACATAAACAGACGGATGGAAAGATGGATGAAAAAGGATGGACAGGACTTCCCGTTGCGAGTTCCACAAAGGCAGAAGCGAAACCGCTGCATAAACACGCAGCAACAAAACCGGAATTATCAAAAGGATTTCTGGGAGATCAAATGGTTCCAGGACTTCTTTTTTTATTTCCAGATCTTTGAGAATTACGCGCATGAAGCTGGATCCAGGTTCGGTCTCTCACCGCATTAAAATAGTTGTAAAAGACAGAGAACTAAAAGTGACGTTGGCCTTTCAACTAGGATAGTTGGGGCGTAAGCTTGCGCACTGAACACATCTTCCCTTTAGCTGTTTTGATGAATTCAAGCGGAGTCTCTGGGCGGCTGTTTGTGCGTCTATAGTAATTTTAGATGTTACTGATGGTTGGTTTAAATATTATATATATGTACAGTTGGTATATATATATATATATATATATATATATATATATATATATATATATATATATATATATATATATATATATATATATATATATATATATATATATATATATATATATATATATATATATATATATATATATATATATATATATATATATATCACCTTGTAACTGTGCACTTTATTATTCAACCAAATTCTTCCCGTAAAAAAATCAATGTCTTTCAGCCTATTTTCTTTTTACAATTATAATAGATAATAGTGTTGTAAAGTACAATAGCCTTACAAATTTCATTCTACGCCACAGAGCAGGAAAAACATTTAACAAGTATAGAATGAGTCAAAGTTTCTTCGGCGCAATCGAGTTTTCTGTACAGACGCTACAGCGTATAATCAAGGCCACCGAGAATTGATCTATCTTTAGGTGGTCTCGGTATAATGTTGTATGAGCCGGGACCCATGAAGCTTTACCCACTGCCCGGTGGTGGCCTATCCTATATCGTTGCCAGAAGCATGATTATGGCTAACTTTAACCTTAAATAAAATAAAAACTGCTGAGGCTAGAGGGCTGCAATTTGGCATGTTTGATGACCAACATACCAATTTGCAGCCCTCTAGCCTCAGTAGTTTTTAAGATCTGAGGGCGGACTTAAAAAGTGCGAACAGAAGTAAGTGCGGATGGACAGACAAAGCCGGCACAATAGTTTTCTTTTACAGAAAACTAAAAAAGTTGATCATAGATGAGCAGGAAACCAGCCACCAACGCAACGTCCAATAAAATGTTAACACTACAGCAGACTGTAAGCTTCACAAATTCCTTATCACTGCTGAAATATAATCCAAAACAATATATATTATACTTGCCTTTACTAACGGGTGTTATAAAACTTTTTTGTATAAAAAATAATATTAATTTATTCCCTTTCGCATTTCCTGACTTATTTTTCTTGAGCGCTGAAACTAAATATATTCTTCCACCAGCAAAAATTGAGAAAATTTTAATTAAAAGACTGAAGTCAAAACTATTTTTAAAAAATATTTCACGAATCGACAGAATTTTAACAGAAATATGTATAATGAAATTATTTTGCAAGGATCTTTTGTGAAAGAGCAGATATTTCTGAAAAGAAAGTGTTCCTGTGTTTAAAATTATTACAACAAACAAAGGAACACTTTAAATGTTGAACACTTGATGCAGGTGCAAACTGTTTCACTGCTACTTTCAGTGCCTGACTATGTTTTGGCCAACATCATCCTGATCTTTGTCTCCGCGCATTCAGGAGTTCAACAGCATATGTTGTTAACCAGTTAGATCATATCAAATAAACAAAGAAGGTACTCTTTGTATTCATAAGCTCTCCACCCTTTGTAGCCTCAGCGAAAAGATTTTCTCTTATAAATGACTTTGATGGGTGGCGACCATGACAGAATATTCGTGATTCATTAATAGAAGCATAGATTGGTCCTCAAACTGTTCCATACTTAATGTGACAATCATTAAGGTAGGTAAAAGGATTTTAACCTTTGTAGATTTATCAGGCCTTGGCAATCCTGTGTTGTTAATTGCATGGAGAGATCCCATTATATCAAGGGAACTATTGCTGCCTATTGAATTAGCAATAAATCTCCAGAGCAATACATTCGACGACTCAGGCCAGAATTATACCAAGAATATAAAAGAATCTCAAACAACATTCCCTTCTCCGTACATGAGGACTGACAATGATAATGGCTTTAGTTTTCTGTAAAGGAAAGCTATTGTGCCGGCTTTGTCTATCCGTCCGCACTTTATTCTGTCTGCACTTTTTTCTGTCCGCACTTTTGGGGATATATATGAATATTGATGTCCCTGGAACTCGACTGAGATAATGTCAGTCATGATGCCTTTTCCAGTAAATAGATTCCAGGAAAGTTTCCAGAATTGACATTCTTTTTCAGCCTTATAATTCTTATCAACAACATATATATATATATATATATATATATATATATATATATATATATATATATATATATATATATATATATATATATATATATATATATATATATATATATATATATATATATATATATATATATATATATATATATATATACGTGTATCATAGAAAGATATGTTACCGTGTATCATAGAAAGATATGTTACCTGGTACACAAATCTGGACCGAATAATTTCGTTTGTTCTATTATTATAACATAAAATGCCATGGTTATCTAAAAGGAGAGAATAAAATGTGACGTACATAAAAGAAAAAATATGTCGAATTCTCTTTTTGCTGTAATCCGGCCGTTGTGAAAAAGCAGAACTGAAAAAAGCAGGATTATAAGCGCTGCAGTTTTGCTCCCCTTTCTTTGTGTGAGCGGTTTTTTGTTTGATTCGGGAGTCTCCTGGTTTTAGTTTTCTGTAAAAGAAAACTATTGTGCCGGCTTTGTCTGTCCGCCCTCAGATCTTAAAAACTACCAAGGCTAGAGGGCTGCACATTGGTAAGTAGATCATCCACCCTTCAATCATCAAGCATACAAAATTGCAGCCCTTTAGCCTCAGTAGTTTTGATTTTATTTAAAGTTAAATTTAGCCGTAATCGTGCTTCTGGAAACGGTTAAGCCAGGCCACCACCGGGCCTTGTTTAAAGCTTCATGGGCCGCGGCTCATACAGCATATATCGAGACCATCGAAAGATAGATCTGTTTTCGGTGGCCTTGATTATACACTGTATCGGCTGTACAGAAAACTCGATTGCGCCGAAGAAACTACGGCGCATTTTTTGCTTGTTTTTTTTATATTTCCCTGTAATTTGATAGATAGGTCGGTATTTATTTTTCCACATAATTTGTTCTTCCCCAGATTTACTTATATCAGGAAAATGACTGAAAAGATTAGCATATTTTTGGAATCTTTGACAAATTGTTTTAGCAACAATCTGTTGCCTTCAAAAAATATGACTTCAAAAGTTTTAAAAAGGAACAGATTTCTTGATGTTTGTTCCGGGTGAAAATATCTCCTGGACAGTTATATTTGAAAGTTATATTTTGAAATGCAATATTTATTAGTTGTATTTGAAATACTATTATTATTTCAAACAAGTTAGCTATTATTTATCTTTAAATATATGTGCATATACATAATTATTACTTCTCCACTATTATTATTATGATTATTATTATTATTATCATTATTATTATTACTTCAGGGAAAAAAAAGATCGCAGTAACATCTCGTTATCTTCATTTTTCTTGAACTTAAAGATAGACGAAAAGTAAAGGGCGTATAAACTCGTGCAATACAATACAAAATAATTTCTTAAAGTAATGTCAATTTTATTAGATTCCCATTCGCTCCCTATCTCACTCTTTCATATATATATATATATATATATATATATATATATATATATATATATATATATATATATATATATATATATATATATATATATATACTGTATATATACTGTATATATATATATATATACCTTACAGCTAACAATCATTTTCCTTTGAGGTTCCGTTTGCCTCGTAAGTAGCTTATATTCGTTAAAAAACTCTGTTCATTTTTACGTAAATTTCAGCTACCTCGAATGATATCCTAACAATGGTTTTAAAAGAGGAATCTTGTGTTTATATAAATGACATTTTCAGTACAATTGTAGGTCAGACAATTTCCCTGAAAGACGGTTTGAGTAGAGAAAAGTTATGAATATATTTTTGCTATATACGAGTACTGCACTATTCTACTATAAGTAACTATGTAGGCTACATGAGGCAACTATGTACAAAAGGTAACTATGTACATCCAAAGAGGAGAAAAGCTGAAGATGTACGGAAATAATATACTGCGACGTACAGTAAAATGCTTTGGACAATTTAACGTTTGTGTATGTACGTACATATTTACGTATATATAATATATACAGTATATATATATATATATATATATATATATATATATATATATATATATATATATATATATATATATATATCATTATGTGGGTGTCGTGTACACGTAGCGCTGACGTAAATAAAACCAAATTTGAATATTGAGATTCTACAAGAATGAGTAAAATCAAATATGAATGATACAGTTACTTTACCTCATTCGCAACAGAATTGGAGAACTGTGGAAACTTAGCCATTCCATCCCAGAGTGAACTCAGAAACCGAATCAAAGAACCTATCCTGCCACCAGTCCACCTCATGCGGTGCACTGTAGGCATTACTTAAGGTTCTTTGCAGCGTGCCTTCCTTAGGCCCCTAGTCGCAACCCCTTTCGTTCCTTCTACTTTTTACTGACAATTTCCGTTTCAGAGCTGAATGGCCTAATAGGTCCCAGTCCCTTGGCCTAAATTCTATATCCAGTTCACCGAAGGTCCATCCAGTGACTATCCGAAGACCGAAACATCCAATATACATTCAACAAACATTAAAAAAAAAAGGGTTTATCATAAATCCCCATAAAATGTATAGCTTCCCATACATTCATTTTATAACTCCCGAATCTGAAGGTAAACTTCACCCACTTGAAGGAATTCATTTACATTTAGAAAAGGTTCCGGAGCTGAGGTGATAAATAACG
>NC_089772.1:15069124-15189124 GCF_040412425.1 Macrobrachium rosenbergii
CTGTATTAAAAGGTAGCCACAGTAGTTTTTAAGAGCTGAGGGCGGACAGAAAAAGTGCGGACGGACAGGCAATGCCAGCACAGTTTTTTCCTTTTACAGGAAACTAAGAGAGAGAGAGAGAGAGAGAGAGAGAGAGAGAGAGAGAGAGAGAGAGAAACTACTACATTCGAAATTACGAACAAGAGGCTGGTGGATCTGGCAGGAAGTGTCTGGGATAAATTTCACCTTTCTCCTCTTAATTTTTTTCGCATGTGGTGATAACTAAGGCATTCATTTCCTCTTGAGATGAAATTATATTTCTCTGGATGGGGAGAAAGACCTCGTTGGGGCTATAATAAAAGAATGAATTCCGTACGAAGACTCTAGCACCAAATATTATTTAGGGAACAATTCTGCCCTAAAACGGAAAACTGCAGTACCTGTAAAATTGTCGAAATTGAGATATGCCACCTATCGGGCTCGTGAAACTGTAATACACAAGTTACTACATTTTCAGAATGATTCTTCAATGCTTTCCACGAGTATTCAGGGGGTCCCATTTGCAGTATCTGCAAAATCAGTAGTAAGGCAAGGGAGTATCTACCATATTTCTCAATTCTGTATTTTTGCAGATACTGCAGTCTTCCATTTTAAGGCTGAATTGTTATCCTCTGTGAGTGGCGGGGGTATCGCAGAGATGTCATCTCGCATCAAATGTTTCAATTTGGCATAGCAACTTTCAGTGTGGCCAGAGCTTCTGTGCATTCCTGAGATGATTTCTAGACAGAGAAAGACTTTTGCGTTTGACTTTAACAGAGAGACTAAAGAGAAAAAAATATACATCAACATGTTGACACAAAACTCATAGCAACTTCCTTTGAAAAGTACAAATCGCTTAGAAACTGTAACAGAGTGAGTGGTCTGATGAGGAATTGCGTTCCTTTGAATTATTATTATTATTATTATTATTATTATTATTATTATATTGAGGAGGAACCTCTTTCAAACAAACTTCAAACAGGATGTTCGTCTCTACGCCGCAGTGTTTGTATAGCAGTTTTTCAACCTCTCGAACGAATTTCTTTTAGCATCAGCCGGTAAATTATACATAACTGCTGTCCAAAGTTCATTTACTCCTTGACATACTATTAATTCTCATAGTTCTGAGAATATTAACAATGAATGTAGTACCTTTCCTGGAAAAACATTCCGCATTTTCACCGAAATATTCGGTACCTCTTTGTCATGTCAAACAAAATAGTTATTGGAAAACTTTTGACATTGATAAATCGTCAGAATGGTTGTGTTTGCAAACCTCTCAAATCGCGAAAGGATATCACACTGTACCTTTGTCAAGGAGAAACAATAAGAACAAGCAATAAATGCGCCGAAGTTTCTTCGGCGCAATAGAGTGTTCTATACAGCGTATAATCAAGGCCACCGAAAATAGATCTATCTTTCGGTGGTCTCGGTATAATGCTGTATGAGCTGCGGCGCATGAAACTTTAACCACGGCCCGGTGGTAGCCAATCCTATATCGTTGCCAGAAGCACGATTATGGCTAACTTTAATCTTGAATAAGATAAAAACTACTGAGGCTTAGAGGGCTGCAATTTGGTATGTTTGATGATTGGAGGGTGGGTGATCAATATACCAATTTGCAGCCCTCCAGCCTCAGTAGTTTTTAAAATCTGAGGGGTGGACAGAAAAGTGCGGACGGACAGACAAAGCCGGCACAATAGTTTTCTTTTGCATAAAACTAAAAATCACACCCGTTGCAAATATCCAGTAATGGTTACACTGAAACTTGCAAAAAGACTAAAATTCACTACCGAGTAACAAGATGGACGAATATGCACCTTCAGTAAGGGGCCACAACAGGTAAAATTCGCATATGAAACAAATGCACAAAAGATGCCTTTGTAAAAGTTTACTCTCTCTCTCCTCCCCCCATATATATATATATATATATATATATATATATATATATATATATATATATATATATAGATATAGAGAGAGAGAGAGAGAGAGAGAGAGAGAGAGAGAGAGAGAGAGAGAGAGAGAGAGAGAGATTCATAGTTCAGAGAATACTAGAATAAGCCTTGTGATGGCACGGGCTCTTGCTTTACAACAGCCCGTAAAATCCTGCGCTTCCTCACCAATACCACTTTTTCTCCTTTTAGCCATAACTTTTCATAATAATAATGATAATAATATAGCTTACTGTTTTGAATCTACATCTGACACCGTTGCCTGACCTCTCACATTAGAAGGTTAATGATGAAACTGACAAGTTGACGAGGCTATTCACCTCTGTCTCAGACCCTCCGCTGTTCGCGCATTTTCAAACGCGTTTCCCATCACCCATGAAATCTCTTAGTTATGAAACAAAAAATTTTTTCTCTTTCGTGTAGCTTCAGAACTCTACAAATAGGTAGATAGAGAGATAGACTGATAGACAGGTATACAGATAGATAGATAGATAAGTAGATAGGTAGATAGGTAAACTAGACTGATAGATAGATAGATAGATAGACAGAAAAATAGACAGACTGACAGATAGATAGATAGAACTATTTCATTAACGCAGTCTAAATTTCACCCATTTCTAATTTTTTTTTTTTTTTGCATTTCATAAGTTTTTTGGCTACACTTTTAAATATAGATAAGTACATCCTTAATGGCACATATATTCAACAGTGACAGTAATTGCAACGTTGGGTTCATTGCTCTCACGGTTGCAGAAATGTCCTGAAATCATTTTATGTCAGCAGAGTAAAAAAAAAGAAATTATATTTACGACCTCCCCTCCGAACATATTCGCAACAGTCATTTGCAATTGCCCTAACATTATGCCTGTGGAGGAAACAGGCTTTATTTTTTTTTTACTGACGAACATAAAGTTTTTCTTGTACTACGAATTTTTTTATTACTTTATAATTTCCTGAACACTACCATTACTGACTACTGTACAAGAATATGATTTGAGATTTCCCCTTTTATGCTTAAGTACATTTTAGTTTTCTGTAAAAGAAAACTATTGTGCCAGCTATGTCTGTCCGTCCGCACTTTTTTCTGTCCGCACTTTTTCTCTCCGCCTTCAGATCTTAAACACTACTGAGGCTAGAGGGCTGCAAATTGGTACGTTGATCATCCACCCTCCAATCATGAAACATACCAAATTGCAGCCCTCTAGCCTCAGTAGTTTTTATTTTATTTAAGGTTAAAGTTAGCCATAATCGTGATTCTGGCAACGATACAGGATAGGCCACCATCGGGCCGTGGTTAAAGTTTCATGGGCCGCGGCTCATACAGCATTATGTAGATACCACCGAAAGATGGATATATTTTCGGTGGCCTTGATTATACGATGTACAGAAAACTCGACTGCGCCGAAGAAACTGCGGCGCATTTTTTACTTGTTTATGAATGAAGTCCGCTTTCTTGGACTCGGAAATGACAGTTGCTAACGACACTATGAAGGGAAAATATTTTCTAAGGAATATACATAAATTTTCATACATCATACATATATATATATATATATATATATATATATATATATATATATATATATATATATATATATATATATATATATATATATATATATATATATATATATATATATATATATATATATATATATATATATATATATATATATATATATATATATATATATATATATATATATATATATATATATATATATATAATATACAATATATATATATATATATATATATATATAATCTTTTTTTATGAAGAGATTCACATAATTTCCCAAGGAAAATGTTAATGCCTCCCTAACACTCCCCAAAAAGGAGGGAAGATGGGTAATCTGAAACTATCGCACAAAGGAAAATATGAATTCTCCCGATACTGAATTCTTTTATACCACCTGCGAGTCTCTCCTCTTGGTTCTGGAATAACACAGAACATTTTAAAACTCTGCATCAAAAGGCTGCAAATGACTTTCTAAAAGTAGCTATGAATTTTCAAACGAATACTTATATTTAATATATAATATGCTAAACTTCGAAAATTTTGGTAAGCCGTCGAACTCTGGAAACCACAGTTAACAGGGCGATTGTAAATTCATTACTGAATGGCCTTGCTCATAAAATTATGAATAAAGATATGTGGCTCTAAGTAGTACCTACCCACTGTACTGGAGCACAGAGAAGTTGGTACGAAGTAGAGCAGAAAATAAATCGTTCTGGTTTTGAAGAATGCTCGTACAGACTTCTCATAAAAACTGCGTACCTTAAGCCTCTTATCTCCTGGTAGGGTGTGTGCGTGGTGGCCGGTAATAAAATCACGGGAAAAAAAAGTCACAGGGAAAAAAGTGATAAAGTCACAGGGAAAAATTCATAATATTTCTTAGGGGTCATTATATTTATGATATTTAGTCTTTTGTTTATGTTTTTTACGGTAATCCCCAACGGGCTTGTGCTAAACACGCCGCAAAGGTTAAAATCCTTGGGGGTCACTATCTAGGAAAGATTAATGTGACTTTTTTCATGTGACTTTTTTCATGTGACTTTTTCTGTGACTTTTTTACCTGGATTCGCCTGCGCCTGTGTCATTTTACGCACAGAATTTTCATATCAGTTGAGTACCTAAGCATATTATTCGTTGGCGTTGTGTATTTTGAAAATACAAAATTCTTATATAAACTGCGTACCCTAAGACTCTTCTGTCCCGATTTTGTAAGCTTAATTAACAGCCAAGTCGTTATTTTGGCCTAAAGATACAAAAATAATTTGAAGTTCAACACGATGTTAATGAAAAAATACACCAAAATTACGAATGAAATGGACTTTTGTTTCAGGTCGTCTTACAGTAAGTTTTAATTTTTAACTTTAATGTACATGGCAGAGGGACTATTTCTTGAACAACAAAGAGTGCATTTCAAAATAAGAAGAAGTTAGTTGATGTATGGGAGTGTAACAGTCATATTTATGAAAGCATGAAGACCATAAAACATAAAAACCCATTCGAGTAAAGAAAGTAAAGTTGAGAATTGAAAAAATAAGACCAATAAACCTTTCATATAGTATCTACCTTAGCACGTACTGAAATCGCAGAGCTTGGCTATCGTTTTTGATTCAAATCAAGAATGAATGTCAGCTTCGCTGAATACTACACGCATATAAATGAGTGAATTAAGCGAATAAAAAAAATATCTTAGCAGGATTTGACGACCGGATAAAACCTGGTATTCTTGAAGCAGAACTCCCTCCGAAATTTCCTCGGTAATATTTACATCCTACTGTGGTCGAGAGCAAAAAGAATCTATATTCCGCAATCAACACCGCCATAAGTGCACGCTTACTTTACCCTCTCGAAACGATTTCTTTAGATTAAGATCCTTAATTCCCACGTGTGTTTGCATTGCTTCTCTTGCCATACTTGTAGCCTGAACTCGTTTAGGTGGAGTCCAAAGAAAACATCGGATAGAATTCCCAAAAATGTGAGGCCCAGATATTGTAGAACGGTTCGCTGAGTAGGTATACATGTGTAGTTTACATGAAAAATAAGCGTTACGTTGGGTATTTACCTTTCATAGATGACCTGAATTTTGTTACTGATTATGTGAGAAAGAAATTGGATGGAAATCGTCTAAATTCGTTATGAATTTCGTTGTATTTTCGGGTTACAAAAAGTGTATCTTTGTTTACAATCGTGTACCAGATAGTGGGCAACACTGCGCCTTCATCTATGAGCACAGAACTGAATATATATATATATATATATATATATATATATATATATATATATATATATATATATATATATATATATATATATATATATATAGGGTAGGGAGGATCGGGAGGGATAGGGAAGACATGACACATCCACCTTCCTCCTGCAAACCTGTTTGTCCGCCCCAGGTTAGGGGCAGGGTAGGTAGGGGATCAGGAAAGTAGGGGAGACATTACACATGCACCCTCCTCCTGCAAACCTATCTGTCCCTCCCGGTGGATTTCATGTCTGGGAATTTCTTCGTAGGCGAATAATTATATCATGATTACCAGCGAAAGAGAGCGTACAGCTTGTATTTTTCATGAACATGGCCAAATAAATTAAAAAAAAAAATAACTCCGGCTAAACAGGAACCTAATAACATTTTTCTTGCCTCCTCTGGCCAAACAGTGATATGCAAATCATTTCAGCTAACCATTCGTCTGGTTAATAAGAAAACGTGGCTATGCATTTTTATGATGATTATGAAGCCGATATATATATATATATATATATATATATATATATATATATATATATATATATATATATATATATATATATATATATATATATATATATATATATATATATATATATATATATATATATATATATATATATATATATATATATATATATATATTTCATTGCAAGTAAATTCTCGATGCAGAATGTTTAGCGTAAAGGTATTTTTCGTCTGAAAAGCAACAAATACTCGAGTCGAATAGACATAAATTAGTATTTGATGTAACCTACTCAATCTTTTGAAGCCACATTGGGTCAAAAGAGAATTAATCTGATCGTGAAAAAAATATGTGATGATAATAGTTATATACACACAAAATATATATATATATATATATATATATATATATATATATATATATATATATATACATATATATATATATATATATATATATATATATATATCCTGGATTGACTTTGATTTCATGTGATAATCTGTCTCTAAATCTAAACACACATATACATACACATATACATATATATATATATATATATATATATATATATATATATATATATATATATATATATATATATATTATATATATATATATATATATATATAATATATATATATACATATATATATGTACATATATATATATATATATATATATATATATATACATACATATTGTCAGAAAGAGAAACAAAGAGGGAGAAAGATTCTCATTTACTCTCCACATCGAAGAGAATATCTTCACTACCCCAAGAGCAAGACTCACCTTGATTTTCATGAACCATTCTGGAGTGGCGGAAGTGGATCATAATGAGACGGACCCGAAAACAAAAGCCAGGGAAAAAAAATATCCAAAAGTAAAATTCATTTTTGTGAACCGCAGTAGTTTTTAGCCTCATTTTCTTCTACCAATAGTTATTTATTATTATTATTATTATTATTATTATTATTATTATTATTATTATTATTATTATATTATTATTATTATTCATAGTAGTAGTAGTAGTAGTAGATATATACAATGAATATATGCACATTTCTTTCACTATAAAATTACACGACCATATTGCCAAACACCAAGATCATTCCTGGTCATAATTCGTTAGGACCGTTAATTATATTCACTAAAGAGGATACTTTCAATTCCAGCTGAACAACACTGGTATTTTTATTTCAATCCTGTGGCAGTAACATTCGCGTCATTTATATTTGGTTGGTTATTTTTTTTTAGTTTCCTGCAAAAAAACTATTGTGCCGGCTTTGTCTGTCCGTCCACACTTTTTCTGTCCGCACTTTTCCTGTCCGCCCTCAGATCTTAAAAACTACTGAAACTAGAGAGCTGCAAATTAGTATGTTGATCATCCACCCTCCACTCATCAAGCATACCAAATTGCAGCCCTCTAGCCTCAGCAGTTTTTATTTTATTTAAGGTTAAAGTTAGCCATAATCGTTCTTCTGGCAACGATATAGGATAAGTCACCACCGGCCCGTAGTTAAAGTTTCACGGGCCGCGGCTCATACAGCATTATACGCTGAAGAACGGCGCATTTTTTACTTATTTTTTATGACATTAAGCCTTACAACGGTCCTACCAAACACACGATTTTTCAGTGATCTGCAAAGAGACTGCGTCTCTCAATACCATCTACAAATCACGTGGGAACTTTTATTGCTACCGGATTAATAAAAATCTTATTTAAGACCAATAAGTATCAAGGACATGCAATTCTCAGTAATGTGGTATCCACTCATCATCCCAAAATTAGTTAATGATGTGGTTATGTGCCTGTGTGTGCTAAACCTCTGATACCTCAAGAAGTTTTTCTTTCACTGAATGAAAATCTATACTATTCAGTAATCTAAATTTGTAGTAAGGAGCCGTTGCGAGAGAAATTATTCATTTATAATACTATGTTTTTGTCACCTGAAATTTTTGTGTCTGATATGAAATCGATTTGTCATTTGGTAACCTAAGAAAAATAACGTTGTATAAAACTTAATTCTTCAGAAACTCGTGCAGGAATGATTAGCCTTTATTTTATTGTTTTTTTTTTCTTTTGGTGGTCTCGGAGTAATGCTGTATGAGCGGTAGCCCATGAAACTTTAACCACGGCCCTGTGCTGTCCTATTATGTGTCGTTGCCAGAAGCACGATCACGGCTAACTTTAACCTTAAATAAAATAAAAACTACTGAGGCTAGAGGGCTGCAATTTGGTATGTTTGATGATTAGAGGGTGGATGATTAACATACCAATTTGCAGCCCTCTAGCCTGAGTAGTTTTTAAGATCTGAGGGCGGACGGACAGACAAAGCCGGCACAATAGTATTCTTTTCAGAAAACTAATAAAAGGTTTTGGAAAAAATACTTCAAAATATTGCAGACTTCTACGAATGAATATACTCTGTCGATTATTTAGCAGAATCTCGCAACTATAACCAGCGATGAGGCTCGATCTCCCTCATCAAGCCAGCTGTTGTTTACACTGTGCCTGAATCTGCAGCCAGATAAGTGGCAGCCGATAACAGCCGCAATGCACCACATGAACGCAGACCGTGGTAAATAAGATATTGCCAATTCCGAGCAAAGTGGTCGATCTGGGTATCGATCTGGGGCATTGTAATGTCGTCTCACGTCCCTGAGAGGGACGGGCTATTGCCTAAAAAGGTGTCATTAGAGCGGAATGGCTTGTTTTTATTGAAGAGGAAGCGATGTCGGGTTGGATGGACATTGCTACCACCCAGTTTTTGCAAATGGAAAATCTTTGTATTTGTACAAATGGAAAACAAAGACAAAAATTGCTCAGCACTGCAGGCTGAAGATGTTCTCAGTGAGTACAAATTGAATGTCAATCGAGTTTTCCGTACAGCCGCTGCAGCTTATAATCAAGGCCACCGAAAATAGATCTATCTTTCGGTAGTCTCGGTTTAATGCTGTGTGAGCCGCGGCCCATGAAACTTTAACTACAGCCCGGTGGTGGCCTGTTCTATATCGTTGCCAGATGCACGATCATGGCTAACTTTGACCTTAAATAAAATAAAAACTACTGAGGCTAGAGGGCTGCAATTTGGTATGCTTGATGATCGGAGGGTTGATGATCAACATGCCAATTTGCAACCCTCTAGCCTCAGTAGTTTTTAAGATCTGAGGGCGGACAGAAAAAGTGCAGACAGCAAAAAGTGCGGACGGACAGATAAAGCCTTCACAATAGTTCTCTTTTACAGAAAACTGAAAAACCGGACGACAGGAAGAGAGTGACCTTAACAGACATATAACATCTCAGGATGCAATAAAGGATAATGAAGACGTGGATACAAAGGAGAGACAAAATGCTGTGATATGTGAAGCTGCTATATTGTTATGTTCATTGGACGTTCATGAAAGAAATGGAAATGAAATAAAGGAAGGCGATGACCAACAAGGAAATGAAACGGGAAATTATGACCCTGTACAGCGAGCTTCTCAAGAAGGTACCACGGGTGGAGAAACTATTTGTCTTTTGTTCTCTTCAAAGGAATAGAAAATATAAAAGAAGAAATATTAAGGTTATTTAATGGACATTAAATAACCTTAATAAGCATGCATGTAAAACTAATAGAAATTATCCACGACCAAAGTAGATGCAGAGTTAATAATGATGCGGTGTTCTCAAGCAAAAATGCACTGAATGGTGGGGTGCCACAGGGTAATACTACTCCACCCCTGCTGTTTGCCCTTTTCAGTTAGTAGGAAAATCCTCTCCTGTCATTTCTTCGTTTACCTGTAGTAGTTACGATTATAAATTGCGTTTTATACAAATGACAGGGCTATGAATATAAGAGATCTTTCTCCATTCATGCCAGAAAGACTGAGCCTGCCTGTCGAGAGAATTGTCTCACTGCCACAATAAAATGAGAGAGGAAATAAGCAATTATACTTCAGTAAGATACTTCAATCATCTATTCAGTAGGTTAAGTGGTAAACTATTCGGCCAAAATCAATGTATACGTGGGAATATGACCCGAACGTCCATCTGAAATCTAATTAGCATCGAAGAGCGATATCGGAGGCAGAGATGCAGAGGTAAGCACGCGGCACATGAATCCAATTTCGTAGGTGATGTATTGGATATTAACCTCTCACAAATGATAGGTGATAGCTGCACTCGCAGACGCGGGAGAGGTGAATTGCTCGGCTCAGGGAAGTTTGTGCAGTGCGACTTGCATGCACAAGGACAGATATGATATGTCAGTGTTATCTAAATTTCTGCAGGAGGGTGGATGTGTCATGTCTCCCCAACCCTTCGGATTCCCTACGTACCTAACCCCACCCGGGGCGGACAAACAGATTTGCAGGAGGGTGGATGTGTCATGTCTTTCCAACCCTCCATGTCGCCATCAAGAACTGTGGTATACAGCACCTTCATGCAGAAGGATGGCGATCCTCGTAGCGAGGAAAGTCACTGTCATACAGATGTATGAATGGTGGCGTCCACTCTTGGGGCTCAGTATTTGGCAGACTACTCCTCTCTTCGTGGGATCGCTGATGAGGACAGGGCTGTTCTTCATGAGGTATGAGGCAGTCCTCTGATCATTATAGCAGACTGTAAGGTCGAAAATAGTATCCACTTCAGCAGGGCTTCCATGAGCCCGAATGATGTTTTTCAGGCCTGAAAAACATCATTCGGGCTCATGTAAGCCCTGCTTATACTCTGCAGTCATATATGCCCTGTAGGATAATTTTATGGTCCTGTTAGGTAGTTTTTGGGGGTATGTTATCAAAAGCCTTGAAAAATCAAGTGTATACGCAAGAGAAAATATGTAAAAACTATCTGATTAATAATGTAGTATCGAATTTGATCCTTTTTTTAATATGAGAAGATTTATAAGTTGAGCATATCAAGTGAAAAATATTAAATTGTGGAGCAGTTGCACTTTGCAAAGCTCTCCAAATAACAAGCTAATATAATTAAGAAACGCATCCAGCGATGAAGATCAAACTCTCTAATGCTATCACCCAGGAGACGATTTTACCGTACCAGTGGGTAATCCTACCTCAGTTTCTCCTACACTTGGCTGGTGCCTTGAGCTGTGAACCCTGATTTCATAAACAAGCACCGAACTCCGCAAATATTGGGATAAGTAATGCTAACGAAAAGAACACGTATCAAAATGTGCCGAAATTTCTTCGGCGCAATCGAGGTTTCTGTACAGCGTATAATCAAGGCCACCGAAAGCAGATCTATCTTTCGGTGGTCTCGGTATAATGCTGTATGAGCCGCGGTCCATAAAACTTTAACCATGGCCCCGCGGTGGCCTGTTTATATCGTTGCCAGATGCACGATTATGGCTAACTTTAACCATAAATAAAAAAAAAAAACTACTGACGTTAGAGGGCTGGAATTTGGTATGTTTGATGATTGGAGGGTGGATAACCAACATACCAATTTGCAGCCCTCTAGCCTCAGTAGTTTTCAAGATTTGAGGGCGGACAGAAAACGTGCGGACAGGAAAAAGTGCGGACAGAAAAAGTGCGGACGGACATACGAAGCCGGCACAATAGTTTTCCTTTACAGAAAACTAAAAATTACGGATGGTAGCCAATGGTTCTTATTCTCGTTTTGGGATGAACGTTAGAAGCTTTGGACTGTCTATCTGTCTATAGGTATTATTATCAGATGCTGGTAATTTCTCTGTCTTCAGGAGGGAAGGGATTTGTACTGATCGAGAAACAGTAATTCATCAAGAGAAGAGTGAAGAAATATGATATATATTAGATTTCTTCTAAATAATCTTTCACTCCTTTTACTGTACTTCCGTTCATATTACCTTTCTTCCATCTTTCTATTCATCCTCTCCTAACAATTATTTCATAGTGCAACTGCGAGGTTTTCCTCCTGTTACACCTTAAAACCTTTCTACTCTCAATTTCCTTTCCAGCGCTGAATGACCTCTTAGGTCCCAGTGCTTGGCCTTTGCCCTGAATTCTATACTTCATTCCACTCCATCCCTATGGATGAATGAGTAAAAGTTTGAAGAGATGGAAGACCATTTGTTCCTCGTCGATTGGAACTTTGTCTATTGTAAAACTAAAAAAATAAAAAAAAAATTGTTACAATTGTTGCAATTGTTACAAATTTGCTTTCTGAGAAATCACGTAAGAGTTCCTTCTCACAAACTCTGAACTTGTGTGTCAATCAAAGACTCCTGAACAAACAGTGAGGAAGGAAGTTTTAAAAGTATTTACGCAGCTCCCAATGCCAAAGAATCCTCCTTGACTAAATAATATAAGATTTTAATGGTTCTCAATTGAATACCCAGCCGACGTGAAAAGTGTCCTGTAATCAAAAGAATTCTGGTGACATCTGTTATTAAGATCGTTGTAATTAAGAAAAAGGGATATAAGCTGAACAGGCACAAAGAATTTGAAGGAAATTGGAAAGACAAGAATTAATATTGAACTGAAATAAACTGCTTCCACTAAAGCGAGAGATTAGAAGTCCGGAATCTTTTAATTCAATTTGATCTGAACATTGGAAATTTTCCATATTTTTTTTTAAAGAGAATAAAGTAATGTTTTATTTTTTTGTCAAAATAGGAATATCATTAAATGCCAGTTAACATTCTTGCAGTTTGATGCAACATTCCTTGGCAGTTTTGAGGTTTTGAGAGGACTGGATATGGTTTACCACATAGACATTTCCAAAATAAGGGAGTGATATACTATGATGTATAATAACCTATTGATATCTTGTGAAAATAGAGTCATTCGATCAGAAAGGCTGTAATTCTTTATATTCTATTTCACTTATCTGCTAGTTATTTCAGTTATTAACATTCATTTCTCTCTTCTGTTATTCATTTTTCAATCAACTCCTCCTCCTCCTCCTCCTCCTCCTCCTCTCTCTCTCTCTCTCTCTCTCTCTCTCTCTCTCTCTCTCTCTCTCTCTCTCTCTCTCTCCCCTCAATCTCTCTCTCTCTCTCTCTCCCTCAATCTCTTTCTCTTTCCCCTTCAGTCTCTCTCTCTCTCTCTCTCTCTCTCTCTCTCTGGTCCCCCTCGAGGACTGATGACATTCCCGGGTCTCAGCCGAGTTACTCCGACAAAAGTGAGGAGTAATGCTGCGATATTTCAAAGCCACTGTACTTCTGTTGACCTAAGCCGGAAATTAAGTACTTGGTGATCTGTCGGGGTGGGGAGTAAGGGAGTGAGGTAGACGTGGATGGGGGAGGCGACATATATACGACTCTAACATAATGAATGGGGGAAAAACGTGGAGAGGTAATTCTCTCTCTGTCTCTCTCTCTCTCTCTCTCTCACACAAACAGACAGAGAGGTATGAAAGTATTAGAGTGTATTATTGATACAAAATCTTATACAGTGCCACATGCCCATGAAAACTCGAAGATAATAAGATGAATGAACAATTATCAGGTGTTTTGATGTGCAAGTTGAGTAGAGGATTGAACGCTTGAAACTCTCTGAAACTAAAATGATTAATTCGAAATAAATTTTATTATTATTATTATTATTATTATTATTATTATTATTATTATTATTATTATTATTATTATTATTATTACCACATCCGGGTTCCAGATTCATAAAATTAATGACATTACTTCAATATTTAAGATTTAAACTCACTGCGTGATGTCTATGATATTATAAAGTCATTATTTTCTCTTGAAATAGAATATTTTGTTTTTTAAAATAAACTAACCAGACATAACTGGTATCAAAATCAGTTCAACAGATCAATGAAGCTTGAAAGCAGGCTGTTCCTCGTATTTCATTCCCCCCGTAGGGGGTTAGTGCTGTCAGTTCACCTCGTGCGGTAAACTGTAGGCATTACTGAAGGTTCTTTGCAGCGTGCCTTCGGCCCCTAGATACAACCCCTTTTATTCCTTTCACTGTACCTCCTTTCATATTCTCCTTCTTCCATCTTACTTTCAGCCCTCTCCTAATAATTGAATCATAGTGCAACTGCGAGGTTTTCCTCCTGTTACACCTTTCAAACCTTCGACTGTCAATTTCCGTTTCAGCGCTGAATGACCTCGTAGATCCCCAGTGCTTGGCCTTTGGCCTAAATTCTGTATCCACTTCAATTCGACAACTGTCAGAAGTGGAAAGGAAAAGCCGACTTTAATGTCTGCTTTCCGTGTTGAACAGATCCGAAGTATTCATTCAGCACTGGTGGAAGTAGTCTACATCACCATTCGAGATTGGTATCTGAATATTCAAGTATCATCACCTCTTCGGCATCCTGGATGGAGTGGCAATTAGAATTCACGTCACACTCACAAAGATATCTGTTTTGCATGTTTTCGCATTCTTAGTTTCGAGTCGATATATTTTAGTAAGCTCATCCGGAATTGCTTAATAAAACTGAACATCTGATAGAATCCGAAGGGGAAATTTTCAGTTTATTAGACAAGCCTTCTCCTTTGAGACTTTTTAGTTTTCTGCAAAAGAAAAGTACTGAGGTGGCTATTTGTCTGTCCGTCCGCACTTTTTCTCTCCGCCCTCAGAGCTTAAAAACTACTGAGGCTAGAGAGGTACAAATTGGTGTGTTGATCATCCACCCTCCAATCATCAAACATACCAAATTGCAGACCTCTAGCCTCAGCAATAATTTTTATTCTACTCAATGTTAAAGTTAGCCATAATCGTGCTTCTCACAACGATATAGGATATGCCACCACCGCCCGTGGTTAAAGTTTCACGGGCCGCGGGTCATACAGCATTATACCGAGACCACCCAAAAGATAGATCTATTTTCGGTGGCCTTGATTATACACTTTACACAAAACTCGATTCTGCTGAAGAAACTTCGGCGCATTTTTTACTTGTTTTTTATTTTTAGTACCAGTTATTTTCGACCTCCTGAGTTAATAATTCCTGAAAATATGTAATGGAGGCTGGTTGACATTTTTTTACATATTTCATGAGTTTGGTTGAATTCATGACTTATCAAGCTGAAAATTCCCAATACACCTAAAGTTTAAGACTTGAAAAGAAACCGCCCTCAACGAAAGTGAAAATTAAGAGTTGTTATCATCTCTGCCTGTTTTGAGGAAGGATCTCTCTCTCTCTCTCTCTCTCTCTCTCTCTCTCTCTCTCTCTCTCTCTCTCTCTCTCTCTCTGCTGGAAGCATTTCTTGTTTGGGGTTTAATTCTGCTGTTTGTCATTTTCATCTAAATATCCTACAGTTGTATGTTTCTGTCAGTCTCACAAACACTGAGAGAGAGAGAGAGAGAGAGAGAGAGAGAGAGAGAGAGAGAGAGAGAGCAAGAAGAAAGAGAGAGAGGCAAGTAGGTATAAGGATAACTTTGACCAACTAGATATAAAATTCTTAATGTTTTTCACACTTCGTTTGTTTCAATTTGAGCAGAAGAAAGTAGGTTTCGGGGTCTGTTGCTCAAGTATTGACTTGGGTTACAAAAACGCATATAACTGACTGAAAATTTTATTGCAAGACACTGTTTCCTCCTAGATTTTTTCTCCAGGTATTGTTGACAAACTCTCTAGCTATATTAAGTGAGACCTAGTTTAACTCTTTATCTCTAATAGTTTTTAAAGCTGTGGCCGTTTTTACGAATGCATAATAAAATACCTTTTTTGATTTCCTTAATTGTAGGGTTTAGTCTTCAGCGTTAGGAGCAGAATCTAGGTGGAAATAGTGTCTTCCAATAAAATTTTTAGTTATATGCGTTTTTTTGACCCAAGTCAATATCTGAGCAATAGGCCCTTAAGATTATATTGTAGTTTTTAACAGCAAAGGCAAAAGCAGTTACAGAATTTGTAGCAATACATGTATTTAATAACCTGTTTTCAGTCGGGATTAAATATTTTCCGAACTATATGCGTTCAAATTCTTTTAAAAAAAAATAAAATAGAAATCTAAACTACTTTATCTTCTCTTATTAGATTTACGATTGCGGACCCTTTGTCCAATTAATGTATAATCAAATCTTATTACTGGCCCCCTGCAAACATAATTAGTTGCTATCACTGATTTTATTTTCTATTGTGTATTTCCATTCCTCCCATAAATAAAAATATTAGGAAATATATTGTCGTCGGATATGAACCATGTCTTTTTCGCCTGTCCCTTGTGTTCTTCATGACCAACAGAAGGTGATTCAACTGTCTTATATATATATATATATATATATATATATATATATATATATATATATATATATATATATATATATATATATATATATATATATATATATATATATATATATATATATATATATATATATATATATATATATATATATATAATAATAGCCACAATACCCTCTTAACTTTCTAGAATTCTTCCTGCATTTTTCTCGTGGTCAGGTCGACAACAGTATAACTCGTTCTGATTAGGAACCCGGGTTCGTTTCCCGCTACCGGACATCAGAATTTCTTCATGTTTCTTGCACTTCGATCTTAAGGCTTTGTAGTGACAAGCATCCCCAAAAAAGCGCGAAGAATTCGAGAAAGTGAAGAGGGCATTGTGGCTATTACAATCACATACAGTATGCATCTGGTAAAAAGTGACCAGTAGATATATATATATATATATATATATATATATATATATATATATATATATATATATATATATATATATATATATATGTATATATATATATATATATGAGAGTGTGACTGGGTGTGCCTTTGTATGTGTACCGACTATAAAATAGTTTTCAAGTTATTGTCTTTAAATAAAAAAAAACCTATGACTTTTTAATGTATGTAACGCTTCACAGAATAACATTAACAAATATACGATCTTCCGTAAAGCTGAATAGATACACTGGTAGAACGAAAAGTGTATTAATACATACAAAGCTTTGAACTAATAATAACCCCTTTGACTGTCAACACCTGGCCGGGATTTTTCCAGCTGAACATAAACATGACAACTGTTTGTATAGAATTTTCTTTTTCATTTTTTTTTTTTCATTTCGCTGATAATGAAGAGACGTAACACGAATAATTAAGCTTCTTTCCTTGAAAAGCAGAAATGAGATATGAATCGATCAAATATCAAAGGATATTATTATTCAAATATAAATTTATATATGAAAAATGCTAGCTGATCAAGGCTTTCTCGTGAAACTTCGTCACGCACTGGACACGAAACGGAGTAAATTTAATAAATACAGATCGCACCGGAGAAGAAAAATATAAAATAGGGGATATTCGCGGATGCCAACAATGGCGTCATGTTACAATGACAACAGAACAAATAATTTGAAGGTTTGTTTTTGAACGGCAAGAACAATAATAAGATTTTAATGGAGTGCGCCGTGTTGTTGTAATACTAATGGAAAGTGGATGTGATAATGGTATACTAATGCACATACACACTCTTATAGATGCATACACACACACATATATATATATACACACATATATATATACATACATATATATATATATACATACACACATATATATATATATATATATATATATATATATATATATATATATATATATATATATATATATATATATATATATACATATACATACTGACCCTAGTAGTTGTCACTAAAAATAAAATAACAAACAAAACAAAGACCTAAACTCAAACTAATACCGCAGTGAAAAAAAAAACAAATCACTGATTAAATATGTATTTCAAGCTTGGTCCAAATGCATTTTAATGGATTTAAAAGTGCACTGATCATCATTTCACGCACAGTAATCCACGAAGCGATTTTAGGATTAAGGCATACTCTCAAAGTTACTGAAGAGATAGAAGCCATAAACAAGTAAAACATCGGCGCAATCGAGTTTTCTGTACAGCCGCCTGCTACAGCGTATAATCAAGGCCACCGAATATAGATCTATCTCTTGGTGGTCTTGGTATAATGCTGTATGAGCCGCGACCCATGAAACTTTAACCACTTCCTTGTGGTGACTTATCCTATATCGTTGCCAGAGGCATGATTATGGCTAACTTCAACCTTAAATAAAATAGAAACTACTGAGGTGTCTTTGATCATTGGAGGGTGGATTGTCACCATACCAATTTGCAGCCTTCTAGCCGCAGTAGTTTTTAAGCTCTGAGGTGGACAGGAAAATAAAAAATACTGAGGCTAGAGTGCTGCGATTTGGTGCATTTGATGACTGGAGGGTGGATGATCAACATACCAATTTGCAGCCCTCTAGCCCCAGTAGTTTTTAAGATGAGAGGCCGGACAGAAAAAAGTGTAGACAGAGAAAAGTGCTGACAGAATAAAGTGCGGACGGACAGACAAAGCCAGCACAATAGTTTTCTTTCACAGAAAACTAAAATGGAGCGAGAGATTTCACTCCTATCAGACGAGAAATGTGATATTCATGGAGTCGAATTAAAAGCAAATCGTTGTCTCCTCTGTAACATGACAGCGAACATTTGACAAGAATAATAAAATAGCAACTCAATATTCCATACGTATGAAATTAAACGATATCCTGATCATTTTACTTTGCGTGATAGAATGACAACGAATTTTTATTTTCGCTCCAAGGCTGAATTCCAAAAGTATTATATTCCAGCTTTATGCCATTTTTGTGAATAGCTTTTTTTTTTTTTTACTCGTCTGGTTAAATGTTCAAACCGTGTAAACTCCTGTCCTTTTATCAGTTTTCTGTCCGTCCGCACTTTTTTCTGTCCGCACTTTTTTCTGTCCGCACTTTTTTCTGTCCGCACTTTTTCTGCCCGTACTTTTTCCTGTCCGCACTTTTTCTGCCCGTACTTTTTCTATCCACCCTTCAGATCTTAAAAACCACTGAGGCTCGAGGGCTGGAAATTGGTATGTTGATCATCCACCCTCCAATCATCAAACATACCAAATTCCAGCCCTCTAACCTCAGTAGTTTTTATTTTAATCAAGGTTAAACTCGTGCGTCTGGCAACGATATAGGCCAGGCCACCACCGGTCCGTGGTTAAAGATTCATGGGCCGCGGCTCATCAGCATTATGCCGAGACCACCGAAAGATCAATCTATTTTCGGTGGCCTTGATTATACGATGTACAGAAAACTCGATTGCGCCTGAGAAACTTCGGCGCATTTTTTTACTCGTTTATTTCCGTTCACAATGTTTCCAATGATATCGAAACAATGGGAATTCAAGAGGCGTTTGGAAAAACGAACAGAGGAGATCTCTGTCCTATGAATGCAGGTTACCATTAATCATTTATGAGATAAAACCCTGTCGTGGAAATCTCATTGTCTCATGTTATCTAATCTGGTCTGAGTCAGTGGGCATACGTGCTTGTCATTTGTCTTTTTACTTTTTATTCGCTCAAAACGGGAATGAAAAAAGATTCAGTTTTCATAATCATATGCCATGGTGAAAACTACTTGGCATCTCCTCTCTCTCTCTCTCATCTTCGAAAATAATTAAAAATGCGCAAAATGAGTTTTCTGTACAGCAGCTACAGCGTATAATAAAGGCCGCCGAAAACAAATCTATCTTTCGGCGGTCTCGGTATATTGTTGGATGAGCCGCGGCCCATGAAACTTCAACCACTGCCCGGTGGTGGCCTGTCCTATATCGTTGTCAGAAGCACGATTATGGCTAAATTTAACCTTAAATAAAATAAAAACTACTGAGGCTAGAGGGCTGCAATTTGGTATGTTTGATGATTGGAGGGTTGATGATCAACATACCAATTTGCAGCCCTCTAGCCTCAGTAGTTTTTAAGATCTGAGGGCGGACAGAAAAAGTGCGGACGGACAGACAAAACCGGCACAATAGCTTTCTTTTCAGAAAACTAAAAATAACGTTTTGGCTTATTTATATCTGAACGCAATGTCTTTTTGTCCAACTCTTTTTCAGAACTGTCAATAACTGCTGACTCTTCAGATGTCCAAGTGTTTATGGACTGACCTAATTAAATTGCCTCTATAAAAACGCCGCATTGAAGCATCAGAATGATCACAGGTACCGTAATGAAACTTTCCATATATATATATATATATATATATATATATATATATATATATATATATATATATATATATATATATATATATATATATATATATATATATATATATATATATATATATATATATATAATTTATAAAATGGTAATGATGTGATCATTCGTATACAGAGCACGTCACTCCCCACTGCAAGCGATGTTACATTATCTGCAGATCCATTAAAACAAATTCACGTACGTTTGTAACTCTTAAAAAGAAAATATGATTTAAAAACGCCTCCGGACGGTGTTCCATACGATCCGCGAGTAATTTCGCTAAGTACGCGCTCGAAAGCAAAAGAGAGAAGAAAAGAGTTCTTTTATTTGGAATCACCGAAGCGACAAGAGACAGGACAGGGTTCCGAGAACCGAACGGGCAAAAACAAAGGAAGAAATATCACCCGTGCGGAATTCATAAGATACATCCCTCAGGGCCAGAGAAGTAGAAAGCAACATTATATACGTTTCTGAACCAGGCATTTAAATTTCAGATGAAAGGGGAAAGTACTGTGAATTCGGGTGTCGTCACGACAGTATTATGAGCCAGGGAACCCCTGCGTAACTAGGCTGTAATGTCGAGAATTGAAAGCCACATTAGTGTTGAAAATATATATGCACAGATTTAAAAATGATAAGGAGAGACTTTCTGATACTGCTCCACATCCCTCATCTGTCCTACCAAGGCTAAGAGAGACGAGGTCTACCCAATTGGGCGGAGTCGCCTCCCACCTGGGGTAACTAACCACGTAGGCGATGACGTATCTTAGAGGTACCTGCTCATTACGTCAATTCACCTGCTGACGCAGTAAGGAGGTAGACAAAGCTCCGCCTACATGGCCAATTTTAGGGGAAGTGATCAGACCTTGTTTCTCATGGCCTTGAGCCCTGCTGGCTGTAAAACAACAACGCGAGAAACTGTTATGTCTCTTCCAGACATTTCTTTCACACATAACTTGAAATATATCTTTAGGAGAAGATTCAGAAGGTTTTGGTACTCAAGTTGCCGCCTAAAGTCGATTAACTGCCAAATACGTAACTCGTAGCTTAGACAAATGGAGACAACGTGAGTTTTATCTGAGCAACGTGAAGAAGCATTCCATGGCCCCCTGGAATCGAATCCAGGTCCTAAGGCTGGTGTAATGAATGTTATACAAGTGGACCACGAGTAACACAACTTGGCGCACATACAAAAACAGCACTGGTATACACGTACGTGTATATGTGTATATGTATGTGTATATATATACAGTAAGTGTGTGTGTGTGTGTTCTGGCTATAAAAAGTAGTTCAGTTACTCGATCTATTTTTACATAGAATCTTTATGCGTACATATACTGCTGATATTACCCCTTAATTAACAAAATAACAATCAGTATATTTAGAAACCATGTATGGGATAAAATATGCCTCAATATCCCAGACAATAAAAACACTTATTACGCACTTACGCTGTTATAGCAAGAATAATGACAAATTTTATGAATTACGAGGCAGTATAGTTTTCCATTACGACGGATTTAGCAGATTTATTAACCATCTTAGCATGAAAGGGCCAGTGATGAATTCGATTTGTTTATCACTCCTTAAATTCCTCATTGATAAGAATTGTTCAATATACTTTCGTCCTCACTGCAAGTTCACATGATAATTTAGAAGCTATGGTTAAAGTAATATGCATGAATGAATATACTGTTACATACTATTGTAAGTATAACTGAACTGCGTGGCCTGAGACACCACTTTGCCTTCCATACGCTTCATCAAAAGCAGATCAAATCTTGACAGTAAATCAGTATATTCCGGGTAGCATTTTCCCGAGATGTAACCGAGTACTGGGACCTTTCCCTGAAAAAAGCGGGAAGTCATATCTTCAAAACTAACCATAGAATTTTCTTGAAAATAATCTCATTATGTTTCCCACACCCAAATTACAGTGATAATTACAAGTCTAACCTGACCTAACCCAACCCAACCTAACCTAACCTATGGGCATGACAAAAAAACTAGAATGCATCTCAGGAATTTGCCTCCGGGCATCCCATGTATATCTTGCCTTTACAACTCATTATGGTATTTCGAAAGAAAAGTCGAGATACGTTATACGTAAAGAAATAAGGTGGAAGGCTTTTGATAGACAGAATAAGAGAGACAGAAGGAGGAATGAAATGGAAAATAAAGAGCAACAGCGAATGAGACCAGTGAAGTGGCAAAACATCTTCAAGAATTCTGAAATATGAAAATATATCACCCGACCTCCTGATACCAGATTTAGTATGAAAGCAATCGGGTGGAGTTTGTTGGTGGGAAGTTAAAAAGTAAAGAAAAAATAACCAATAGAATTAGCGAACTGCAGTCAAAATAAATATTAAGAGTTGCTAAAAAGAGACCCATTTTAAATACATGTGTGTTAATTTTGCTTGTCGCACAAATGCCTGATCTCATTTCATGATGTTATAAGATATATATATATATATATATATATATATATATATATATATATATATATATATATATATATATATATATATATATATATATATATATATATATAATATATATATATATATATATATATATATATATATATATATATATATATATATATATATATATATATATATATATATATATATATGTATATATTAGCATACTTCAGAGTCGTGTAGCGTATAAATAGTTAGACTGTTCTTTCCTAAATGTCATTCAGAGAGTCATGTCAAGTCGTGACATACTGACAGAAATGAGATGGCATGTTCATCCGAAGCTGAAAACATAGCAAAACGTCCCCGAATCATCATTTGAGGATTAGACTTCACTCAAATGAAAGTGAAAGAAAGCGTAAATTGGTCAAGTTAGTTTGTTGTACTTTCTCACTGATAATTCCTTCAGCTTTCAAACCGTACTCTCAACCCGTTCCAATCTTACGTAATGTAATTTCTCCTACTTAAGCATTAACTCTGTTCCTGTACTTTATCTCTTGTCTCCCCTTAATCGGAGTAATTCCAGGTCGTGGTACTACAAGGGGGGATCTTGGCAACCTGCTCTTACACTAATGATTCTGATGTTCCTGTTTGTTGACCTTAAGGTCCCTTTGTGTCGATACTGGCACACCCTTCACAGTAGAGAAATTGGGTCCATTAGACTAACCGAGGTAAGATTCTATCTATCTTTCTCTCTCTCTCTCTCTCTCTCTCTCTCTCTCTCTCTCTCCCCCAATCCTTCTCTCTCTCTCTCTCTCTTTCTCTCCCTCTCTCCCCCTCTCCCTCTCTCTCTCTCTCTCCTCTCTCTCTCTCTCTCTCTCTCTCTCTCTCTCTCTCTCTCTCTCATACACACATGCGCATACACACGCGAACACTTTAATGGAAATATACAAATATTCCTTTTTTATGAAGTTTATGATCTAATATAAGAAAGTTATTATTTTCTTATATGTATGTATGTATATATATTGTATATATATATGTATATATATACATATATAATACTACCGGTATTAGCTCTGATCATCATGCATTTAGTAGTACATCAAGTCAACGTATTCTGAAGGAAAAAAACAATTTACAGCAATAACTGGCCTTTTTTTTTATTCAGAATAACAATCATCGACCCCTCATTATATCCTAATTACCTGCTTCGGCGCTGCTGTGAATAATTTGCCATAAAATTTATTCATTACTGTAATGAGACTTCAATGAATGCTTTCTACAAATTTTGGTATGAGAGGTATCGCAATACATGCTCTATCAATCCTATCTTCAAACGCAGTTAATAGTTAGTAAAAAAACATTAATTTTTCCTCATTAAAGTAATACTTTCATCAGATAAACGTTTGGATTTTTTTTTTATATTTCAGGCTATTGTAGGCCATCATTATAATACAACTTTTGTATGTATGTGTATATATATACTGTATATACAAAAAAAAAAAAAAAAAAATAATATATATATATATATATATATATATATATATATATATATATATATATATATATATATATATATATATATATACACAGATTTCGTCCGTGTCCAAGCGCCTACACTAGCTTGAAATAATCTTAAATCAAGTAAGAGCTTGATTTATCTTTACTTTTGGACATACCTGGACCAGGTTATTTCTTAAGTACAAGGCAGTTACAATGCATTAGATAATCTCGAGGAAATGGAGTACTTATATGTCAGGTAAACTGAACATTAAAGAGTAACCATCATAGGAATCCTCTTGATTACTCGTCACATATCTCATTAAAGGAGAACCCACACTTTATATTGTTTGTGTTCCTTTCGCTGACATATATAAGTTATTAAATGTTTATATACCTTATTCCCTAAGGTGGTCAGTCTCTTTCCCTGCATAATCCTTTAATTGACTCTTCCCTGGTTTCGAGCCATTAGGCCTCATCTTTTGTAATACCTCTCAAAGATTTACCTTTGTTTTGGTAGGTCCACTAATTCTTCAACTGTGTTGGATTCGAGGGGCATCTGTTCCCTTGTAATCCCCACCCGGATATAATTATGTACATCATCTGTCAATTATACAAGCTTTATTGTAACCTCATCCGTCTGCAGCCCAATTTGCAGCCCTCTGGCCTCAGTAGTTTTTAAGATTAGAGGGCGGACAGAAAAAGTGCAGACAGAATAAAGTGAGGACAGAATGAAGTGCTGATAGACAGACAAAGCCGGCACAATACTTTTCTTGTACAGAAAATTAAAACGCACAAAATAACAAACACAAAAAACTAAACGAATTAGAAGCAGTAAGTTCAGCTTACAGCTCTGAATAGAGATGACATTGGAAATAGCCTTTTCATGAGGGAAAACAAAGCAGTCTTGTGATGAGGATTCATTTTGTCTTTCATCTTACAAAAGAAGACTTTTATAATACAAAATTTTCCATCTCGGTGTAGGCAATGAACAATGCCTTACAGAAGTGCTGATTCTTCCTAAACACACACCATTGTTTCTCACTCTCCTTTCCACTGAATTACTGCCCAATGAACCTAAATTAAACGGATAATCTACCCGCACAGGGAAAACCTTGGTAGAAGGCTCATTAAAGGAGCAAATTATGATTGTGTCCCAAACAATGCTTCTCAAACGCGGGAGAAGCAAAACTGAAGCAACCCTCTCCAGGGGTTCAGCTTAACTAAAGCGTTCAGTGAACTGATTCCCACTCTGCTCTTTTTTTAAGTCTGATCCACGACTTTCTCGGAATTCAAGACAACAGAAAACAACCAGTTTCCGTTCATTCCATTTCCAGGTTGAGATAAACTAACTCCTCTGCCAGGCGAGAATATGATTTACTTTTTGTCTTAGTTAGAGGGTTGCATGTATGTATGTATATATATATATATATATATATATATATATATATATATATATATATATATATATATATATATATATATATATATATATATATATTTATATATACATATATTCAGTTTTCATGGTATTTATCTGAAGATTAGCAACGAAATTGAATATTTATATTAAACCAATAATTTCAGTATCTGGGGTAATATTGCGCGCTAATTTTTAATAGTTTGTAGGGACAATTTCCATTGCTGAGTGAATGTACAGCAGCAAGATTTGGTTCCTCGCTTCCTCCAAATCTGAGAAATGTTATTCTCCCATAACTATGTCATTTTGTCACAAGGGAGAAAAATAAACTATGTCGAATTATTTGATGCACAGATTAAATTCAGAACGATTCTAGCCACCAGGTGGAAAACTTTCGCGAAGGCGTAAATATTTTTCTACCCCTAAAGCCTTTCTCTGGCGTGACTTTTGCGCACGTTCCAGGAGCTGCTGAATTTTTCATAAATCGGACGAAGGAAAATCATTGCACGGAGGCTCGCCTTTGCTGGAAAAGCACCGAGATCGTCTGACATGTTTGAGGCATCGATTTTCCTTCGTTGGCTGATGCCAAGAGAACAGTGTAAGTAGAGCGCCTGTCGATCACTTTCACAAAGGAAAAACAAAAACAAAAAAAAATTCATGAATATCAAAACAGGACGGTAAACCAAGAGTATTTTTTTTTTCTTTACTACAGGCGGCAGCCCTAGAATAAAGGAATAAAAAGATCAGTTATGTCTAACTTTTTCATTGGATGTTGGTTTAACCCCTTGAAACCTGAAACGGTAATGAGAGCACGGATTAAAAAAAACATGTCAAAAATTAGCTGAAGTTTCCTCAGTGCAGTCGAGTTTTCTGTACAGCGTATAATCAAGACAACCGAAAACAGTCGTAGATCTATCTTTCGGTGATCTCGATATAATGCTGTATGAGCCGCGGTCCATGAAACTTTAACCACGGCCCGGTGGTGGCCTTTCCTATATCGTTGCCAGACGCACCATTATGGCTAACTTTAACCTTTAATAGAATAATGATTACT
Source organism: Macrobrachium rosenbergii (assembly GCF_040412425.1). Classification (NCBI taxonomy): domain Eukaryota; kingdom Metazoa; phylum Arthropoda; class Malacostraca; order Decapoda; family Palaemonidae; genus Macrobrachium; species Macrobrachium rosenbergii. The sequence continues at coordinate 15,095,716 of NC_089772.1, forward strand.
GAGGCTAGAGGGCTGCAATTTGGTATGTTTGATGATTGGAGGGTGGATGATCAACATATCAATTTGCAGCCCTCTAGCCTCAGTAGTTTTCAAGATCTGAGGGTGGACAGAAAAAATGCGGACAGAATAAAGTGTGGACGGACAGTCAAAGCCGGCACAATAGTTTTCTTTTACAGAAAACTAATAACACTGAGACGTTAGATGATGTGACGAAAATATTAGGTAAGTTTCAAATTAACTCCGCCCTCTTATACCTTCGAAAACAATATATGATAATATAATTGTCATTATCATTATTTCATGAATTTTATCATTCTAGTTACTGCATTTCAATTAAAACGACTCGTTTCACGCAGTCAAGCAAACGTCAAAAATTATTTTTCTTGTCTTTAATGAACGTCACTTGCAAAAATGAAAAGAACCCAAGCGAAGGTTATTCATGATCGCCACTTGTGCATGAAATCGCTGGGGAAGAATATTGAATCACTGGGGAAGAATACTGAATGACTATGGAAGGATACTGAATCACTGGGGAAGAATATTAAATTGCTGGGGAAGAATATTGAATCACTGGGGAAGAATATTGAATCACTGGGAAGAATATTGAATCACTGGGGAAGAGTATTGAATCACTGGGGAAGAATGCTGAATCACTGGGGAAGAATGCTGAATCACTGGGGAAGGATATTGAATCACTGGGGAAGAATATTGAATCACTGGGGAAGGATACTGAATCACCGGGGAAGGATACTGAATCACTGGGGAAGAATACTGAATCACTGGGGAAGAATACTGAATCACTAGGGAAGAATATTGAATCACTGGGGAAGAATATTGAATCACTGGGGAAGGATACTGAATCACCGGGGAAAAATATTGAATCACTGGGGGAGAATACTGAATCACTGGGGAAGGATACTGAATCACTGGGGAAGAATATTGTGCCCTGCGCTACAAGACGCTGTATGCTACATGAATCTACTACACTCACTTACATGAAGGCTCATGTAACCATATTTTGCTCTTCTTGTCGACATTTTAGTATCTGCTTGTGCATTAATATTTATTGCTTTATTAGTATACATGGTATTTCAATTATATCTTTTTTATGAGTGTTTAGTGTTCTGAAAAGTGGGAACTCGCTGGTTAGACTCTGATAATCATTACAAAAAGAATTAGACAGAATGAATATTATATTTCATAACTGTTTTGGATCGCCTATAAGAAATAGATTTTCTTTGCCAAATTAATAGTGCATCTTTTACATGTGAAAAATCAAATATTTGGAAAGCCTTTGACATATTATTGATTTCTTTGGTTAGAAAATTGAAAAAAAAGCGCATCACAAGTAATACATCGTAACTAAGCTAGAGATAAACCGTCTCTATTGATTACTTGTTAAACTCTTTAATTAAAAAAAACAATCTTTTGAAGGAACAGCCACATCAGATTCAGAAACCTCGTCAGAATCTGCCTTGCCTGTTCTATATCGTTTCCAGGGTTGTAATGGGGGCATGTGGTGCCTGCATAATTGGTTAGTCTAGCTCTGCTCTTCTTTGTTCTATTCCTGTTCTGTTTACTGAAAAAAATTCATACGTAAGGGAATAAAAAGATGAAGAAAAAAACATTTGATTAAACAATGACAGTTTAACTATGAATGTACATATGTAATGAAACGTTTTGAGTGGATTTACGTATAGACTGTGATTTTTTGTTGCGAGATGTTCAGTATAAGTATAATAATCAAATTGAATGGAAATACAAAGGTTATTTCCAGTTGTGAACGTTTATTTATTTATATATATATATATATATATATATATATATATATATATATATATATATATATATATATATATATATATATATATATATATGGAGAGAGAGAGAGTAGGATTCTATTCATAGAACACAAATTACAGAGACCAAGAGCAATTTGTTGATGAATCTGTTAGTGGGCTATTCACTAACCATTAAACTTTCTTCTGGGTATGGTCTATAAATTGAACTTTATCAGTGGTTTTCTGTCCACCCTCAGATTTTAAAAACTACTGAGGCTAGAGGGCTGCAAATTGGTATGTTGAGCATGTACCCTCCCATCATCAAACATACCAATTTGCAGCCCTCTAGCCTCAGTAGTTTTTATTTTATTCAAGGCTAAAGTTAGCCATAATCATGCGTCTGGCAACGATATGGGATATGCTACCACCGGGTCGTGGTTAAAGTTTCATGGGCCGCGGATCATACAGTATTAAACCGAGACCACCGAAAGATAGATCTGTTTTCGGTGGCTTTGATTATACGCTGTAGCGATTGTACAGAAAACTCTGCGCCGAAGAAACTTCGGCGCATTTTATACTTGTTTCCTGTTATCATCACAAAATTGGGATTTCGAAAAGATTCTTCCAGTTCCTCACTAATTAATATTAATTATATTAATTAATGACAATTGATTAAACAAAAAGGCCTTGATGATCATTCATTAAGTCCCATTAAAGTTTTCCATTCCCAGCTCAAACGGCATAATTACACTACAAACAATAATGAAAGTAGGATGTCGACAACACTGCACCATTGGTAGGATTATATCCTTAATGAAAGTGAACGTTTGAGGATTTATGAAAAAAAATAGAATACATTTGTAAATTAGATAATTGCTCTTTGCAGTATTCTAACCTTTTTACACATCACATTTTATTCAGAACTTTGGTTTTTTCACTTCTCCGAAAAAGTGAAATGATAAGATACTTCAGATAGGAACTAAGACAGAATCAAAACTGCTCTCTCTCTCTCTCTCTCTCTCTCTCTCTCTCTCTCTCTCTCTCTCAAAAGTGAAATGATAAGATACTTCAGACAGGGAACTAAGACAGAATCAAAACTGCTCTCTCTCTCTCTCTCTCTCTCTCTCTCTCTCTCTCTCTCTCTCTCTCTCTCTCTCTCTGTAACCGTTGCGTCAAATTGCTGTTTGATTGAGATAAGGACCTCATAGTTCCCGCAATATCAATCATTGTCAATAGGTAACCACACGGTGAACTGAACATCTCCCAAGCTCTACTGGTATTGGTCATGCAAAAAATACTGATCGTTCTTTCTGGTTGCTTCTTTGATTATGTGCGAGATTTTTTCCACGTATTCCACGAAGCATTAATGATTTAGCGTCTTTTGTTTTCCGTTTATGAAGTGATATTTCGTCTCATTTCCCTACAAGAGCGAATCATTATTCTCATTACGTCTTAAAATGTGACAAGCACTCTCCATTTTTTGACAAAATTTTTTGACAGCGTCTTACATATTAAAGAATAGCTTCAGTCTCTTTTCAAAGTCTGCATCAGAGTAGCGTCTGGCAAAGCACAAGTCCAGTAATCCAATAAACAAACTGACGGCAATACTGAAAATAGCATAATCCTGAAGTTCACCTCAATACAAAATTCACAGAAGCATTTTCCCCTTTCAGGCAGCCACATCAAGAGAATTAAGGAATATTCGTTAATGCAGGCTTGTCTGAAATTCAGCCGACAGACATGGCATGCACTGGGGAATCAGAAACGGGAATACATCAGAATATTCTCGGATCAGGCGACTGACAAGCCAAATCTGCGTTTGCATGTGGTATAAACGTTCAGTATATGTTTGGAGGCATATGCCCGTTAAATTTAGATTTTCATGGAGACAGGAAGTTAAAGAATTTTATTCGGTATTAAAGAAAGACTTGATAACAATGAGAGGGGATTAAGTTGGGAACTTTTCCCTACATAATCTTAAATAAAGAGTTATTATTGACTTTGTTTTTATCGATAGACAATGGAAAGAAAGGAACAAGATTGCTTGCTTTGCTCGACATATTTTTCGAATGGTGAGAAAGTAAGTTGTCCGTGAAAGGTTTATAGTGAAGGCGGTTTTTATTTACATACATACGTACACACACATACACACATATATATATATACATACATAATATATATATATATATATATATATATATATGTGTGTGTGTATATATATGTGTGTGTGTGTGTGTGTGTTAACAATGATGTTATTCTGTCCGCACTTTTTCTCTCCGCCCTCAGATCTTAAAAACTACTGAGGCTAGAGGGCTGCAAATTGGCATGTTCATCATCCACCCTCCAATCATCAAACATACCAAATTGCAGCCCTCTGGCCTCAGTAGTTTTATTTCATTTAAGGTTAAAGTTACCCATGATCGTGCTTCTGGCAACGATATAGGATATGCCACCACCGGGTCGTGGTTAAAGTTTCATGGCCCGCGGCTCATACAGAATTATGCCCGGACCACCGAAAAATAGATCTATTTCCGGTGGCCTTGATTATACGTCGTAACGGCTGTACAGAAAGCTCGATTGCGCCGAAGAAACTTCGTCGCATTTTTTTTTTTTTTTTTTTTTTGTGAGTGCTTCTCTTGTTTTTCATAAACTCTAGGTTATTCGGTCAAGTGATTAATATTTATTTTCACAAAGCCAAAACTGTACCGTTTTAAAAGAGGTTCTATGATATCCGTACCATGTCATAAGAAAAACCCTTAAATCTAGTAAGACAATATACCTCAAGCACCTTTAATAATAAGAAATAAAGAAAGGTTACAGAACAGGTAATAACTGATTTCAACAGGTGGTAAAGATCCGGTCAGAATGTGTAACCAAGGGCCATTACCAATCTGGACTGTATATGAATGAACTGGAAATTCATGGATATGCCGTTTGCACACACCAAACCTGTCTCATTCTCATGCAGAGAATAATGAGTTTCTTTTATAGTCCTGTGTGCCGAAGCTAATGTACAAATGAAAGTCAAATCGAGAAGCAGACGATGGAGGAATGAATGATCATAAGAGACAGGCAAATTCTAAATGGAACATTATCTGAGATTAGAGACGACCATTTATGAAAAGTAAACACAAATGTGTTGATTCATAATTCGGAGAGATTACCTTTTAGTACTGGAGAGTGAAACACATTTTTAGTTTTCTGAAAACTATTGCGCCAGCTTTGTCTGTCCGTCCTCACTTTTTTTCCGTCAGCACTTTTTTCTGTCTGCACTTTTTCTGTCCGCCCTCAGATCTTAAAAACTACTGAGGCTAGAAGGCTGCAAATTGGTACGTTGATCATCCACCCTCCAATCATCAAACATAGCAAATGGCAGCCCTCTAGCCTCAGTAGTTTTTATTTTATTTAAGGTTAAAGTTAGCCTTAATCGTGCGTCTGGCAACGATATAGGATAGGCCTCCACCTCGCCGTGGTTAAAGTCATGGGCCCCACCTCATACACCATTATACAGAAACCACCGAAAGATAGATCTATACCTTGTACAGAAGACTCTACTGATTTTTTGTGGGTTTCATAGCTATTCTTTACTTTGTACTACTCTAACCTGCTCACCACTTTAATCTACTATGAAAGAGAACGATCCTTTTATGGAGTACGTAATCGGAGTAGATCTTAGGTAAATAGAGGGGATTTTGTCTGGTACTCCAACGGCCCTCCCTCACTTCTTTCGTACCCTGGAACAGCTTCTGCCAACATCAAGTGTTTGATTCCGGACCTTAAAAGTTTTGGGGGTTTTTTCTTCATTTCTTTTCACTCATTTAATGAATAACTCTTCATGTGAGAAGCTCATTTATTCTTTTTTTATTTAGTATTGCAGTAGTTTTAGTGAAGGACTGGAGTTTTTGGTACAGGTACACAAAGAAAGGAATGTGTCTGATCCTATTCTTTTCTTCATTTACATTTTCTTTTATTGTCAGTACGCAGAATGCTTTGCAATAGTAACTGTGTAATAAATGACTTCCAATTCAGAACACTGCTCTTGCATATGCCTAAACTTACTTACACACAAAAGTACGTACATACATACGTAAACATACATGCATACACACACACACATATACATATATATATTTATACATTTATATATATATATATATATATATATATATATATATATATATATATATATATATATATATATATATATATATATATATATATATAAATCACTGTCACTAGCAGACAGTTTTGTCATTTAAGGGATACAACGCATATATTCCTGTCAAATAGGATATCAGAAATTTCCTATTTCGAGGCCCAAATGATATAAATGCATATCACATTTTTTAGAAAGACATAAATGCATATTGCATTTTTTGCAATTTCCTTCAATTTTCCCAGACACTAAATGTTATTTATAAAACAGAATCATTACACTTTAATACCATCTTCCTAAGATGCTTATCATGAGCTCTGGGATAAACTGTTTAATACAGATTTAAAAACACAGTGCTGATACTGTCCACAAAAAGCCACACTAACACCGAGCGCTTATATTCTGCTCTGTAACTCTTCCAGAATTTTCCTTCTCTTCCACCAGCCGCGATGCATCCTCCCAGATTCCCAACAAATCCCCCTAAATCCCCCCGTTTATTAATGTGCTGTTAATGCACTTAGGAAGATTGCCTCGGGTGCAAACAGCCCCATCAATTCTACCGCAGCATTAAAATAATCCCTGAGCGCGCTTCAAGGGATGATCCAGGGGCACTTTTCCCTCTGTTCAGATGTGGAGAGAATATCGACCTCAGAACTCACTCGGCAAAAGCTTTCTTTGTCTTTTAACTAAGAGAGGATTCAAATTTTATCTTAAAATTCTTTGAGCAATTTGTCTGTTTTTTAGTTTTCAGAAAGGAAAACTATTGTGCCTGCTTTGTCTGTCCGTCCGCACTTTTTCCTGTCAGCACTTTTTCTGTCAGCACTTTTTCTATCCATCCTCAGATCTTAAAAACTACTAAGGCTAGAAGGCTGCGAATTGGTATGTTAATCATCCACCCTCCAATCATCAAACATACAAAATAGCAGCCGTCTAGTCTCAGTAGTTTTTATTTTATTTAAGGTTAAAGTTAGCCATGATCGTGCTTCTGGCAACGATGTAGGCTAGGCCACCACCGGGCCGTCGTTAAATTTCCATGGGCCACGGCTCATACAGCATTATACCGAGACCACCGAAAGATAGATGTATTTTCGGTGGCCTTGATTATGCGCTGTAGCGGCTGTACAGAAAACTCGACTGCGCCGAAGATACTTCGGGTCAATTTTTACTTAATTGTAGCAGATTACTTTTACAATCATTATCCTCTTCAGCAAACAATCTTTTCTTCTATATGACTAAAACCAATGAATAATTATAATAATCAAGGCCACCGAAAATAGATCTATCTTTCGGTGGTCTAGGTATAATGCTGTATGAACCGCGGCCCATAACACTTTAACCACGGCCAGGTGGTGGCCTGTCCTATACCGTTGCCAGAAGCACGATCATGGCTAACTTTAACCTTAAATAAAATAAAAACTGCTGAGGCTAGAGGGCTGCAATTTGGTATGTTTGATGCTTGGAGGGTGGATGATCAACATACCAATTTGCAGCCCTCTAGCCTTGGTAGGTTTTAAGAGTTGAGGGCCGACAAAAGAAAGAGTGGACGGACAGACAAAGCCGGCACAATAGTTTTCTTTTACAGAAAACTAAAAGCTAACGGCAAGACCGTTAAAAATATGCAAGCAAGGAATTTTTCAATATGGGCCAATGGTAGGTAAGGCTGGCCCCAATTTGGGCAACGGTAAAACTAAAAGGTGATTTTATATATATATATATATATATATATATTTTATATATATATATATATATATATATATATATATATATATATATATATATATATATATATATGCGTAAAATATGGAGTTAATCGAAGAAGTTATTTGGATGCAAGTGCTTTTCATGCTATCAAATTGCGTAACATTTGGATGGCAGTTTTTATTTGCAAAAAAAAATTAATAAATACATCCTGCTACCTAAAAATTTCAAGCTATATTTTTCATTTTCCTGGAGACATAATTTCGCAATGAAAACCATCTTTTGTGTCTTCATATATACATATATGACGAAGTTCCTGAAAATGAGAAAGCACTTGCAACTGGCTCATGTCTGGAACGCAATATCAAAATCTATCACGGCAAGTTGCCTGACAGCCGAGGCATTCCAGGCTACATTTTTATTTAGGAAATATTCTCGGTAACCTCTACTGAAAACTTTTTCGTGGAATCATATAAACAAGTAAAAATTGCGACGAAGTTTCTTCGGCGCAATCGAGTTTTCTGTACAACGTATGATGCTGTATGAGCCGTGGCTCATGAAGCTTTCAGCCACGGCCCGGTGATGGCCTAGCCTATATTGTTGCCAGACGTACGATTATGGTTAACTTTAACCTTAAATAAAATAAAATCTACTGAGGCTAAAGGGCTGCAATTTGGTATGTTTGATGATTGGAGGGTGGATGATCAACATACCAATTTTCAGCCCGCTAGCCTCTGTAGTTTTTAAGATCTGAGGGCGGACGGGAAAAGTGCGGACAGAAAAAAGTGCGGACGGACAGACAAAGCCGGGCCATTAGTTTTCTTTTCATAAAACTAAAAATCATGGAAATTATAACAGCTCTATGGACTTGGTATGAAATAAAATCCATAGGAAAAATATTCCATTTCAAGTCTTTAATCTACGTTACTGGAAATATTTTTGTAAAACTAACTTTCACATGGAATATTCTGTGATATGTGAGGCTATTAAAATTTTTAATATTTCATTTTTTTTTAAATTTCCATTGCATAAAAAGCATTTGCACGAAATTATATTTAATGCGGTTTTATTTTGATTTTGGCCACTTTCATGCTTTGTTTATTTAATTTTTCCTAAGTTTAGGATGTCTGAGTCGCCCAGTTTCAGAGAACGTTCAAGCGCAGAAAATTAACTTAAAACCAAGAAGATAGAGTAAAATGACTTTTCCAAACGGAAGTTATTTTTCGGATACACTTCCTGTAAGTGATCTTGAGTGTAACTCGCTCGTTATTGGCATCAGCAGGAAAGGAAGAATATTGCTAACGTTTTAAGCACAAAAATACAGGAACGTCAATGGCTGAACAATAGCGAGTGACTTGGTAGAATGTAAGATGGAAAAAAGAGAATATGAACGGAGACACAGTAATGCGAACGATAGGGGTTGCAGCTAGGGGGGGGCCGCTGAAAAGAAACCTGAGTAATGCCTACGGTGCACCGCATGATGTGCACTGGCGGTACTACCCTCCTAAACTAGATATTCATTTATTTGGGACAGGACTCATCAGAGAGAGGTAGCCATCTTTATGAAAATTATATTCATGTCGAATTTTTTTTTTTTTTTGAACATCAAAAGGGAAATTCAATTAAGCGCTTCGTTTGAAAAGATCAAAATGCGAAATTGGAATATAAACCGTTTATTAAGGTTATAATAATGGCCGTCAGTATGCAAACTTCACATTTTTCATTTAAAAAAAAGTAAAAAATCATAAAAAAAAAAAAGTAAAAAATGCGCGGAAGTTTCTTCGGCGCAATCGACTTTCCTGTACATCATATAATCGAGACCACCGAAAACAGATCTATCTTTCGGTGGTCTCGGTATAATGCTGTGTGAGCCGCGGCCCATAAAACTTTAACCACGGCCCGGTGGTGGCCTGGCCTATATCGTTGCCAGAGGCACGCTTATGGCTAATTTTAACCTTAAATAAAATAAAAACTACTGAGGCCAGAGGGCTGCAATTTGGTATGTTTGATGATTGGAGGGTGGATGATCAACCTACCGATTTGCAGCCCTCTAGCCTCAGTAGTTTTTAAGATCTGAGGGCGGATAGAAAAAGTGCAGACAGAAAAAAGTGCGGACAGAATAAAGTGCGGACAGAATAAAGTGCAGACGAACGGAAAAAGCCGGCACAATAGTTTTCATTTACAGAAAACCAATTAATCATTTGTTCCGGCGCGATAAAGTCTAATTAATAGAATCAACATATCACTGTCGCAAAAAATGTGCGCCGTAAAGTATATTACTTTAGATCATGAAGCTTTGATAAATTATGCATCTATTGCTGCGTGAGGTTAGGGGTAAATACGTTTCAGTTAAGTCCTCACCAGTAAAAAAAATGCCAATTATATTATCATAATTATAACTCCAAAAACCATTATAATTTTTTTACAGGTACTGTTGCCGCAATGAGTTAAGTAAACAAGAAAAAAATGCGCCGAAGCTTCTTCGGCGCAATCGAGTTTTCTGTACGGCGTATAACACTATATGAAAACTCTGAGACACGGTCCAATGATCCTCCAATGAATTACTGTAGACTCCCTCGTTGGCTTTCCCTTATTTTTTGTTTTATTAGGGTGGTTCGCTGTTAACGAGCAATTTGCTCTTTTGAGTAGTTCTCGTGGGAAGTTCATACTTTATTTAGTCAACTTTGTCAGTCATTTGCATGTTCAGTTTGCAGATGATTTATTTAAAGTGTCTGGGTAAATTGGGTGTCATTATATTTTTTATATCCTTCGATTATATTTAATTACATCAAGAACTTCGAGTCCATATGTCAGTAACTCTATTATAATTCATTTTTTGGGTTTTTCCAAAATGTTTCCTGGTTTGGAAACTTTCTACGAACCCTGTAGGTTTCACTTTGCTTTCACTCAGTGAAAGTATCGGGAGTTTTGCCCATAAAATCTTTCATTTTCTGTGAACCTTACAGGGATAACATCAGATAAAGTTCAGGCTATCGCTGGGAGTAATATCAAATCGATATCGGACATCCGGGCGGTAACTTGAAAAAGCGGTACCTTCAAGTCTTCGCGCCCATCGCGTTTCACACAAAACACAGCCGCATTGCTGTTGCTGTTGTACGCAGAGAGCACTTTCCATTCGTGGGGATTGTTCCTCAAAACGTGGATTCAAAACAAGGTCTGGGGAAAAGGGGCACTCGACTAATACTTAGTATTAGAATTATGTAGTTTCCATGAATAAGGTAAACGGAACTGCAGAATTTAATCGGTGTTATATTTCGGCTGATTCCTGTTGTGTTACATACCCGTACACACATACGCACTTATATATATATATATATATATATATATAAATATTCTATATTTTACATATAGAAGAATATATATATATATATATATATAAAAATGTTCTGTTTTTACAACAGAAGAACTGACATTAAGGCTTGTTCCCAGCTTTATCTATAAGTCCGACGACTGGGCTATCATTCCGGAATCGCTTTAGTACAGAAAAATATATCATTTGTCCACCGCAAATATTCAACTTACTTTTACATAGCTTTCATTTCTTCAGTTTATGTAAGGAACTGTGATGCTTTTCTAAGATAAAGACAATATTTATAATCTGAGAGAGAGAGAGAGAGAGAGAGAGAGAGAGAGAGAGAGAGAGAGAGAGAGAGAGAGAGAGAGAGAGAGAGATAAGAATAAAGATTTGCATTTTTTACCTCTCAGGTTTTCCATTGAACTAATTAAGATTTCTTATAACCTGATCCATATTTTTCGTACTTGTGATGAATTCTTGAGTTTTTTCGTTAAGATTAAATTTCAGTTTTCTGGTGGAAAATAAGCCTTCGTGTCTTTGGCTCGGGAATAGTTATTCACCTCTAATGAATTGTCAGAGGAACAAGTACAAAAAATGCGCCGAAGTTTCTTCGGCACAATCGAGTTTTCTGTACAGCCGCTACAGCGTATAATCAAGGCCACCGAAAATAGATCAATCTTTTGATGGTCTCGGTATAATGCTGTATGAACCGCTGCCCATGAAATTTTAACCATGGCTAACCTTAAGTAAAAAAACTACCGAGGCTAGAGGGCTTCAATTTGGTATGCTTGATGATTGGAGGGTGGATGATCAACATACCAATTTGCAGCCCTCTAGCCTCAGTAGTTTTTATGATCTGAGGGAGAACAGAAAAAATAAAGCCTGCACAATAGTTTTCTTTTACAGAAAACTAGTAAAGACCAATTCACCGCAAACTAATCATATAGCGTCAGGATACAGATCAACGTCATTTGCCCTCAACGAGTATCGAATTCGCAAGAAGCGACTCGAACATTTTCCAGCGAAAGAGAAAAAGGGATAAAAGAATAACTTGCCTTTCTGAGGGGCAATCAATCTGCTCCCTGAGCTGTCACTACGAATCAAAAAAAAAGAGGCGTATAGGGAAAATACAAAAATAACGCGAGCAGAAAAATCCGACAGCATGCATGAAATTCGACTGAAAAATGTACTGGGAATTGTTTGCACACCTACCTGTACATTTATCTAAAACTGAAAAAAATGCGCCAAAGTTTCTTCAGAGCAATTGAGTTTTCTGTACAGCCACAGTAATGTAGATCTATCTTTCGGTGGTCTCGGCACATGCTACCGCGGCCCATGAAACCTATATTTCATCTAAAATTATGGCTAACTTTAACCTTGAATAAAAAAAAACTACCCAGGCAGGGCCTCGGTATGTTTGATGACTCTGGATGATCAACATACCAATCTGCAGCCCTCTAGACTCTGCAGTTTTTAAGATCTGAGAGCGGACAGAAAAAGTGCTGACGGACAGACAAAGCCGGCACAATAATTTTCCTTTACAGAAAATTAAAAGAAACTTGATGGTTCTAGCAGCCTCACCCATAATGATAGTTGAATAACAAGAAGGCTGTACCCACCTATGCAACCGGCACCAAACGGGGAACAGTAAATGTAGCTTCATAAGGGATCTATTGACGTAGTGAATGCTGGAATGGAGATGTGAAAACGCCAAATGACTCTGTTTTTGAGAAAAGATGAAAGCTGAAAGATTTGCAAGACGATCAGTGAGAGAAGAAGAAAAATTCTCCAATTCATTACGGTGGAGTGGTCACCGAACGAGATATTCGAAAGGAATAAAAGTATCTGTATATCTTTTTATAAATTGAAGGAATGGTAATTCTTAAGCGAGCAAGAAAGGTGTAAGATAAAAATATGATGCAGTGGTAGATTTTTCACGAGTATAGTGATGATTTACTATACTATATACTATAGACGTTCAAAAACACAATTAAGGAAAATTTAGTGAAACCCCGGATGCATCGAAACTGAATATCTATACTTGACCTTTTCGAACAATATATAGCACACTCACCATTGGCAAATACTCCCGGTAGGGGGCTAGTGTCGTTAGTGCACCTCATGCGGTGCACTGTAGGCATTACTAAAGGCCCCTAGCTGCAACCCCTTCCGTTTCTTTGACTGTACCTCCTTTCATATTCTCTTTCTTCCATCTTGCTTTCCACCCTCTCCTAACAATCGATTCAAAGTGCAACTGCTAAAAGGTTTTCCTCACGTTACACCTTTCAAACCTTTTACTGTCAATTATCGTTTCAGCGCCGAATGACCTCATGAGTCCCAGTGCTTGGCCTCTGGCCTAAATTCTATATTCAGTTCAAACCTGACACTCGATGCGGAGTCAATAGCTATTCTTATCCTTCCTGCTCTAGGGAGCTTCAAACATTTTAATAACAGCCCATAATAAAGAACTGAATGGCTTGCTTTGTCAACATTCAGTCGTTCCAATTCTAGCGCACCTGAGCCAGTATTGTCCAGAAATTCAATTAATACTGTGATATTTATATATAGAATGGTATGGAAAATATTAAGCTGAATTTTCTTGTTATTTACTCAAGTCACTTGAAAAATAATACAGTATATTGTTAAGAATGTCATACTGTCATATTTATTTTTGGGAGAAACAAAAGTCGTTCTCTAGCTGTCATTGTTATTGAAGTAAATCAAACTTTCCAGTTCCGGGAAGCATGAAAAAAAACATAGGCATTGTCAATTATTCATCAAAATAAAATAAAAAATCCGACGGAGTTTCTTCGGCACAATAGAGTTTTCTGCTAGGTGGTGGCCTCAGCCACGACCCATAAAACTCTTAGCCGCGGCCCATGAAACTCAGCCACGGTTCGGTGCGGCCTATGATGTTGGTACCTCTAGCGCTGCCAGAAGTACGATCATGGCTAACTTTAACCATAAGTAAAATGAAAACTACTGAGGCTAGAGGGCTGCAGTTTGGCGGGTTTGATGGTTGGAGGGTGGATGATCAACATACCAATTTCCAGCCCTCTAGCCTCAGTAGTTTTCAAGATCTGAGGGCGGACAGAAAAAGTGCGGACAGAAAACTAAAAATGACATGTACTGAATAATGTACACATATATATATATATATATATATATATATATATATATATATATATATATATTTCTGACTACGTCGGGATATAGGTCTCTCAGGTGGAAAGCAAGGCGTTATATATATCTAAAAGAAGTTGGAACCTATAGCAACTATAAATATAGCTAACTGCTTGCATATAGTTTTATACTATGACCCAATAGACAACATTTCATTCGAATTATAGTGAATAAATAGAAATCATCAACACAATCACGTGTGGAACAGAAATATGACTCACGTAGGTATAGGTAGGGCGTTATATATATAGTCTAAATATAGTTAGCAACTATATATATACCTATATATTTCCCCAATACTCACATATGACCCAATAGACAACATTTATATATATATGTTCATCAACACAATCACGTGTGGAACAGAAATAAATGACTCACGTCGGGATTTGTTCAGGTGGAAAGCTTAAGGGCGTTACCCATGGGGAAAACTCGCTGGTATGCAAAGTTAGCTTGCCCAGGTAAAGTTGCTCTCAGGTTCCAACTTCTTTTAGACTTTATGGCCCAGTGGGTATTAACTGAGAGACCTGGGTTCGATCCTGACGTGAGTTAATGCCAACGTGATTGTTTGATGAATTATCTTATCACTCAGCTTTGGACGCCATTAAAACTTTTCAAGTGAATTTAAAATTGGCCAGGTTCGTCCAGGTTCCAACTGCCTTTAGGATGCCTCCACCTGAGACTTCTCTTAGAGAACCATTTTTTCCGACAAATGTCTCAGAAGGGATTTTGGAACCAAATGTTGTCTATTGGGTCATTGCTGAGTCGGGAAGTTGGGGAAAACTCTATGCAAGCAGTTACATTGCCCAGGTTTTTTTGCAGTTGCTTAGGTTCCAACTTCTTTCTTGTATGGCCCAGTGGGTAACGCCCTTGCTTTCCACCTGAGAGACCTGGGTTCGATCCCGACGTGAGTCAGAAATTTATTTCTGTTCCACAATTGTGTTGATGATTTCTATCTTATTCACTCCAGAAGGGATAAGTGAAAATGTCATTGCTGAGTAAGAAAGTTAAAATAATTATGCAGTTAGCTTGCCCCAGGTAATTCCTTGGGTGCAGTTGTTCCAACTTCTTTTACTTTTGGCCCTAAAAGCTTTCCACCTGAGAGACCTGGGTTCGATCCCGACGTGAGTCAGAAATTTATTTCTGTTCCACACGTGATTGTGTTGATGATTTCAATATTATATATATATATGTTTGTGCCGTGTATGTATGGGAATTTGTTCTAAAGCTTAAATACAGCATGTATTTCACAGTAACAAAGTTTAAGATAACACTTAATGCCAAAAAGTTTAATTAAACTGGACGCCATTAAAACTTTTCAAGTGAGAAATTGTTTCGATGCCTCAAGACTTCTCTTGAGAACCATTTTTCCGACAAATGACATTTTAGCCAAACGCAACTCTTAAATAGTTAAAATTATAGTCTAGTATATGTGAAGAAGGTTAAAATAATTATGTAAAGATTTTACCCTGGGCGGTCGTACAGACAAGAAAATAGTGTATCAATATTCCGAAATAACGGGAAGAAATACAGTTTTCACAACAAATATAAGATGCACATAATAAACTGCGTTTGAAGAAATTGGAAACACTCTGAAGTCCCGTTTGCCAATAAAAAGTTAAAAGTGTACCTGTGTGAAGGTTAAAGGATCAAGTCCTCCTGGATCTCGCAAGGCTCATAGGGACAGCGCACTGTTTAACCCCCCAGCCCAAGGGCTGGTACCTGTTTTCTTACTAACCCTCTCAAGTTTTCAGACCGGTAGGTTGGCGGGCCACCAGGTTTATGCAATGGCACCATCCCCAAGTCACCAGTGAGCAGCGGAATTTGAACCCCAGTCCTCTTCTGCTATAATGTCTACCCCCATGGTACCATCTCGCTTACTGTAACGCCAACCAAGCATTGTTTTTGGTCGGGCCCTAGTTCAGTAGACATAAATTTAATCTTAATTTCTATCATATGAAATGAAATGTTGTTCTTTCACACATGAGGGTGCATGTATCTGAATCTGGACCTGCATATACATCATCTCCGCCCAAAAATGACAAGCAGCATAATCCTGGCAGTAACTGTAGCCATATGCCCCATTGATCGTGAGTTCAACAGTGGTTGTATGTGCAATGTTGCCAATCACTGACTGAAATAAATTTTCTGAGCCATAGTTTGTGTAATACTATCTTTACTTTATTAGCTGGCTGCTATCTATTTCCCTCGGTTTAGTAATATTTTATAATTTAAGGGAATAGACAACGCTCCTGTCTTCCTTTAAGGAGAAGGTATGTCGAATACTAATTGAAAGTCACAGATCCTCTATACATTTTAATATTGTGCTCCTTTCATCAGGATTTAGAAGACATTAGGCTGTGCGTCTTACTGACACTTAAACCTATGATGAATCATAAAAATAAGTAGCAAAGTCACTGAATAAGAAATCGTAGAATTTTCCTTTCAGCGCTGAATGACCTCATAGGTCCCAGTGCTTGACCTTTGGCCTAGACTCTATATTCCATTCCATTCCGACAGAGAGCAAACACCGGTTTTCTCAAATGTGATCTGAGATAGCCACCACTTCAAATGTGAGAGAGAGAGAGAGAGAGAGAGAGAGAGAGAGAGAGAGAGAGAGGCTGGGAAGAGAGAGAGAAAGGGGTGTGGGTGCGAGAGAGAGAGAGAGGGGAACTGGAGTATACCTCCGGCCTTCGACAGCCTAATGGATGCGATTTCCTTGACTAAGAGTGCCTTGATCAACGCAAAGTGGATTTAGGGTCAACAAACTGAGCATGGCACCCATTAGTGAAATTGTTTGTTGTTGCCAGACCCTCTCGCAGTGCGGCAGGAAGGCTTCGATTTCGCCCCTGTCAAGGGACAAAAGAGGGAATTCGGAACGTGGGGTGAATAAGGCGTCAGATACACCTGCCAGAGACTGGACCGATTGCCTCGAAAACACAGTGAATGTGATGCTTTAAATGTCCTTCTGTAAGGGTAAAGAAACAATGAAGAAGCGTCAACGAGGCATAGAATTACAGAGGAAAAATACGCATTCGTGCATATCTACAGTATATCTATCTATCTATATATACATATCTATTTATATATATATATATATATATATATATATATATATATATATATATATATATATATATATATATTATATATATATATATATATATTGTGCATGCCACTGCTACTGCCCAACAAGACAATCATTCAATACACCTAAAAGCAAGTGTGGACATAACAATTATGCCGAAGGGGATGGAGCCATCTGAAGGACCAACGCAGCCGGACGATAACAGATCGTGTGAACAAGGCCTTAAATGCCACAGATAAGATAACAGAATTTGGACCAAAGGCCAAGCCCTGGGACCTATGAGGTCATTCAGCGCTGGAAGAGAAATTGACAGTCAGTGAGGTGGTTTGAAAGGTGTAACAGGAGGAAAACCTCGCAGTTGCACTATGAAACAATTGATAGCAGAGGGTGGAAAGAAAGATAATAAGAGAATACGAACGTAGGTACAGTAAAAGGAACGAACGGGGTTGTAGCTTGGGGACGAAGGAACGCTGCAAAGAGCCTTAAGTAATGCCTACAGTGCACCGCATGAAGTGTGCTGACAGCACTACCACACTACGGGGGTTTCATGGATAGTTGCGAAAATAAATGGTCATAACCCTATACTAGTAACGTATTAAATTGAATGGAATATGAAATTTAGGCAAAAAAGCAAAGCGCTGGGACCTATGAGGTTATTCAGCATCGAAGTGACCTATTAAACGGAAATCGTTAAAGCAAATTGGTAAAAAAAAAACAACTTTACATCTCAAAGCTTTATGTGGTCAACCAGATTTGTTTGCCAAACGACCTCTACTGCTCCCCCGCCCCCCAACAACCGGCCCAGCCCCTCCCCATTAAAAACGTCTCGCAATACTTTAACAAGAATTTACCTTCAGTATTTCAGAATTTTTTTATATAATCTACAACTTAAAATTCTTTTCACCTACGTTAAATGCTATTTTTAATCATGTACCTTAACTTCAATATTTCAGAATTGTTTTTATGTATGACATAATTCGTTTTCACCTGCATTAAATCTTATATATAGCCACGTAGCTTAAGACTTTTTTGTCCATGGAAATTTAACTGACCCCATTACCAAATTTTCATACCAATGAATGGAAGTAATTTCTTTGTGCCAGCTCCATTAAACAATTTGATACCTAGTTTTACCTTCTAATTACAGTTTGTCGTAAAATTACGTAATTTTCGTAATGTTTTTGCTCCCAATACATTTAACGGCGCTCTTGGTACTGTATATTTCATTATTAGTCAGATTTCAGCTCGTTGTCCCACAAATTAGCAAAGGACATTTGAGTCGTCACTACCAATACCCAGACCACATTTCCACTATAAATGTTGAACAAATGGAATTTTCAACAATTCCATGAGGGTGGCTTACATTAATTTATAGGCCTTTCACATGTGTATTCACTCACACGTGTATACTGTTAAATTCTGGTATATTTCAAAATTAAGTAGTTTTCACCTTCAACATCTGTAATCATACGGGTGATAAACCTGATTCCACATACTTTGTTTCCCCTACAAAAATACCGAGGAAGTAGTCAATAACTGAAAACTAAGACCCATTATTTATTTTAAAATAATTATAATACACAGGCAAATATTCAAGGAACCTAACTTACGAACCGACCAGGATTTTAATGAAAAGCGCAGCATGGAAAATTTAGAAATTAAATGAACAGCAGCCTACATTATCTTGTCGACAGCTTGGATCCCTAGAAATATCAGCCTAACATTAAAAGGTTCTTGAATTCTGGTTCCTCCAGCAAAGTTCTGACCAAAAAACAACGGCAGCAGGAAAAGTTCTTACACCTATTACTTGGCAACTCCGTAAAGAGAACCTTAACTATTAATATTTTATGAAATAGGTACGATATCTTACTCGAAGGATATTTAGCTTATAAAAATCACGAGCTACTTTTCTCCAGTCAATGCCCAAAATAAGGCAATTACCCACTGAAAACTTTTAATCATCTGGAGTACGATTATCTCGTTCATTTTATATCAATTAATGCTTAAGACTGTAACAAACATACTTTACAATGCTGCTCTGCTTTTGACGACATTTAAACTTAATTTTCACCATACGCAGAAACCACTAAGCAAAATTTGTATATTACTTAGAAAATGTACTATTCTGAAAATCGTCAAAGTCAAAATCAAGATAACCCAATGCTATGAACAAAGTCGTATTCTTAAAGAGATACCTTTGAACTCTCAAGACTTCAGGTAAAGTTAAAGAAACTGCTGAACTTAAAATAAAGCAACGAAGTTGTGTAAAGTAAGCTCTCGTTAAGGAGGTAATGATTACATAATTCAGTTTTGCCACTAATCAAAGAGACTCAACAGCTCCTTACTTGGTATTATGCTGCATTTAATTTATTTTGGTAAATACATTAAAAGCCTGATGGCCTTAGAAACATTTCAGGTGCTTTGTAGCAAATACGATCAAAGTCCTGATTGCCATGGATAGCTTGAACACTGACGTTCATTGCAGCATCGCATTCACTGAATGGGTACAAACAATTGCATCCAACTCATAATACCTTCACAACCTCATTTATTCGAAAATAGAGATGAAAAAAATACGAAAAGCAAAGTTAAATTATTTATTTATTGAACCTGTAGCAACGCGAGGTAAAACTCAGCAGAGTAAAATCTGTCTTTAACAAAAGCATATTCCCCGGAAGACAAACAACAATGCTGTCCAGTTGATTGGTATCCTAGGCACTGGTATCCTAGGCACTGGTATCCTAGGCACTGGTATCCTAGGCACTGGTATCCTAGGCACTGGTATCCTAGGCACTGGTATCCTAGGCACTGGTATCCTAGGCACTAGTATCCTAGGCACTGGCTACCATTCCCCCTATTCCTCGAATCCTAAAAATAGGAACAGAAAAAAAACGATCAATCAATGAGACCAAGATTATTGTTAACTAATAGCTCTGACAAAGATATGACAGCTTTCATTAAGTTAATAGTAGTTAAGGATCTCTGCCAAATATAAAATCGATTGAAATAAACTGTCCCTTAACGAGACCAAGATAATTGTTAAATACCTGTGACAGAATTGAAAGTTAATCTCATTAAGTTAATGCCGCATTTAACTGATCTCGCCAAATATAAAATATCTATTGATAAAGGATTAAGGACACGAGCTTATTATTAAGGCTTGAAATCGCTCTTCAAGAAAAATAGGGCAACTTCAACAAATTGTTCGGTGTCCCAAACGGAACGAGACCTACCTCAAGAACAATGCCTTGCGCTGGTTTGTTCATCTGAGAACGAATCCATTTCCGTGCAATGACGCAGCCAAGTGTCGTCAAAAATTATATTCAATTTTAAGTGGCAGTTTCCTTGGACGTAGATAGCACAGGATCCCATGTCCAGCCCATCCGTCATTGCGAAAAGGGATTATGAACGAAGTCTTATAGGAATCTCAGTCAAATAATCAGTACTATAGAAACAGCACAAGACTTCGTGGAGTACTGAAGGAAATATTCGCGTTAGAATGAGGCCCAGTTCAAGGTACTTACGGTCGAAAAAGGTATATACAAGGAATCTTGAACTATATGCACACAGCAACGTATAACGAAAAAATTTAAGACCTTTAATCGTAGTAACACACCCATTGGCTGTATTCACAGAGTAAAACCCTTTGCCTGTGTTCACAGAGTAAAACCCTTTGCCTGTGTTCACATAGTAAAACCCTTTGCCTGTGTTCACAGAGTAAAACCCTTTGCCTGTGTTCACAGAGTAAAACCCTTTGCCTGTGTTCACAGAGTAAAACCCTTTGCCTGTGTTCACAGAGTAAAACCCACTGCCTGTGTTCACAGAGTAAAACCCACTGCCTGTGTTCACAGAGTAAAACCCTTTGCCTGTGTTCACAGAGTAAAACCCACTGCCTGTGTTCACAGAGTAAAACCCTTTGCCTGTGTTCACAGAGTAAAACCCTTTGCCTGTGCTCACAGAGTAAAACCCTTTGCCTGTGCTCACATAGTAAAACCCTTTGCCTGTGCTCACAGAGTAAAACCCTTTGGCTGTGCTCACAGAGTAAAACCCTTTGCCTGTGCTCACAGAGTAAAACCCATTGCCTGTGTTCACAGAGTAAAACCCTTTGCCTGTGCTCACAGAGTAAAACCCATTGCCTGTGCTCACAGAGTAAAACCCATTGCCTGTGTTCACAGAGTAAAACCCTTTGCCTGTGCTCACAGAGTAAAACCCTTTGCCTGTGTTCACAGAGTAAAACCCTTTACCTGTATTCAGAGTAACACAAGCTCAATATTAGCAGATATAAATGCACTGCTTATGCTATGAGTGACCTAACAGTAACAAAACTAACCTACGTAACTGACAAACTTGACTACACCGCACTCAAAGCAAACGTATTCCAATTATATGCAAAAAATAGCCATGACTTTAAAACTTCCATACTTCAAACTTAAAAAATTGCTTTCGTGCTGTCTGTTAACATGAGCTGAGAGTTCCTAGCTATAAGTTACGGAAACTACATAAAACTAATTCCATCTGCTAAAGGCATAAATCCAAACATAACTCGGGACAATCTCCGTCTAGGGGAAATATTGCACGGTTTTGATGATCAAGAGATTAGCTATAGGGTAGGCAAGCCCTATTATAGTAAATGACCCGTACATCTAGTGAGTTTCCTATAACCAGAAATTTTCTGGTTGCGAGAGAGGAGTTACCAAATTCGAATCCTCTAAAAATTCTATTAAGTCTAACGCCAACTTTACATTTAAAAATTTAATTTCTGGCTAAACCTAAATGAATACTGGCCAAAGCTTATCAGACTTAACCTAACCACAAACTTAAGCCATAAGCCATTTTCAGGAAGCTAAATTTCCAAGTAACACATACCAAGAACCAGACCTGTACATAAATTTAGTTTTAATACTGAATGTTGCTCTTTGATAGCACAAATTCCTCAAACCCTATGGAGTTTCTGCAAACTTAACTGAGTTGGGAGTAGCCAAGCACATTTACACCTAACACCTATCTGAGCTTACTAGAAAACTACACCTATCTGAGCTTACTAGAAAACTAATCTAAGTCTATACTCTCCACCTGAAAAAGTTTGATTAGTGTTACACAAAACCACCCAAGAACTCCCCACCCCTTTACGGGCGCCCCTAAAGGGGTGGAGGATAAAATGAAAGTTCAAGAACAGTACAAATTAAAAAAATTAAACCATTACCAAAATTAAGTAAATTTACGATAGTAGATTTTACACAAATTTAAAAAGTAAATTAACATTACTTTAGATTCATTACAAACATTTAAAAAGTTGACACCACAAAAATTTGAGAACTAAATTTACTACAAATGTCGAAGTAAATTTATGACAAATCTAAACGAAACTTGACAAAAAATGGCTTAAAACTTGACGGAAAAAAAGACACGGAAAAAAATACCTCCTACATACCTGTCGCTAAAGAGAGCAGCATTAGCTTGTGTGAATGCTTTGCAGAGAGCAAGAGCTGTCAAACTCGCACCACATAACATCCTGGAAAATACAAAAGTTCTAAAAGCTGTGCGTAATTTACTCCAAATTCTGTAAATTTTAGGCGTGTACTCACGACAGATTATGGGTAAACGCCCACAGAAATAGTTATAATGACTGCCAAAGATTTGTACGAGACCACACACACAGCAGATAAAGTCATCAGACATACACAATATTAGCAATAATACAGCAAAGTTCCAGTGTTACCTTGCAGAAACCCTGGGTCGATTATAACTTGACCAACGAAATGACAACAATCCAAAGCACCAACTTGTAGTCCAGTCTCGTGATAAACGGTTTTCTCGCAAAAACTCCATAACAGAACCAATTACGTTACGATAAATTAAAGAGGAATTGAATACGCCACTCCAAAGGTTAAAACGAGGATCACTTCAATAACTCCAGCTAAATGTTACAGTCGAAAACCCGAGGGTTTTCAAACGTCCGAGGAACTCGAGCGATGCTGTCATTTGCCAAGGACTCTCAAGTCTGAGAAGTGTATGCTTCTTGGAACATGGCCGAATGCGATGGTCAGCCATCCAGTTTGTAAATTTTCTTTTTGTCTGTTATTTGTTGTCAGCTTTCCAGTCCTCAGAGAGATTAATTTGACAGAAACTACAACATCCTCTCAAGAAACCCTTTTTTGATATCTTTATACAATGAAGACGTGAAATTGAACCTGTTAAGAGAATTCAATTCCTCTCACCGTTATCTTCGCTCTGTCTTTTTCCCCTTGCTCTCGCTTTATACATCTGCAAAAATAGAAAAAAAAGAATTTCCAACAATGGCTCTCTTTCTAGCTGCATGATGATTAATCCCTTGTGCTTCCATGCAATATTAATCAGTGGGTGTTTGCAAGAAGCGCACGGAGGCTTTTGGAGAGGGATCGCTTTGCAGATTTGCTGCATCCAATTCGCCGCTGATTTCAATGGCTCGCTGCTTTTAAATCCAAGCCTCTCTCTCTCTCTCTCTCTCTCTCTCTTCTCTTTCTCTCTCTCTTTGTATGTATGTAAGCATGTATGTATCTTACTGAATAATTTTCCTACATGCACATATTTCTTTAAGAAACGTGTTTACATGTGTACGATAGTGTGTGATGAGAGAGAGAGAGAGAGAGAGAGAGAGAGAGAGAGAGAGAGAGAGAGAGAGAGAGAGAGAGGCCAAAAGGATGAAAAATGGGTAATTTTCGAACAAGGTAGTTAACTGGTGGTTAAGGAAGTTAAGTGGGTAATACCTTCAACGCCTGCTGTCACCGGGCGCTTTTTCGTCCGTAATAAATATTACAACAAGCCATTGGTCACATTCTGGTTCCTGGTTCCTAAGCGCTCACTCCACAAACACAGTTGCGGGCACACTACACGATTTTCATAATAAAAATTCAGTGACTTCAAGTTTCTGAAACTACAGTCTTTTAGATATCGAAGTAAAGCTCTAGCTGGACACTGACGAACCACAACTGGTAAAACAAGTGAGTGATATGATTGGCCATAGTTTTTAAATTTATGCCCTTTAATCATCTGTTATGACTGTATAGTTTTTGATGCCCTTGAATCATCAAATATGATTGGTCATAGTTTTTGTATTTATGCCCTTTAATCATCGGTTATGATTGTATAGTTTTTGATCCCCTTGAATCACCAAATATGATTGGTCATAGTTTTTAATTTGATGCCCTTGAATAATCAGATATGACTGGTCATAGTTTTTAAATTGATGCCCTTGAATCATCAGATATGATTGGTCATAGTTTTTAATTTGATGCCCTTGAATAATCAGATATGACTGGTCATAGTTTTTAATTTGATGCCCTTGAATAATCAGATATGACTGGTCATAGTTTTTAAATTGATGCCCTTGAATCATCAGATATGACTGGTCATAGTTTCTAATTTGATGCCCTTGAATCATCAGATATGACCGGTTAATTTAACGCCCTTGAATCGTAAGATGGTTTTAATGCCCTTGAATCATCAGATATGATTGGTTAATTTAATGCCCTTGAATCGTAAGATGGTTTTAATGCCCTTGAATCATCAGATGATTTATAGTTAGATGCCCTTGAATCATCAGATATGATTGGTCATAGTTTTTAATTTAATTCCCTTGAATAATCAAATGTGATTGGTAATTGTTTTCAATTTAAATTAAAGTCCCACGTATTGTTATAATGAAAATTTAAAACTATTTCCAGGTTTTTGTAAAGTCAAAACCACTTTATGGATTAAGCTACGCTTGTGAGAAGTAATTGTATGTCAAATTTTAAGCCAAGTAAACAATATCTCTACCTACACAAAGGTGGACTTCTTCATTCCCCAGGTTCAGGTTAGTAAAAACAAGCCTACTTTTTTTACCACCACCACTACAGGGGCGGTGCCCCTGAAGGGGTGGAGGCCCCTCTCATGTCCTGTTCCATAGGTCTTAAAGACCTGTGAACAGGTGCATGGGAGGTTTAATTCATTTTTCTTTAAAGGTTTATTGTTTTAAGAGTAGCAATTTTTAGCCGTTAATCCAGATAGCCATATTTAAATGTTAACATCCATTAACTATGATTTTCTGATAGATTTCAAAAGAAACATGACTGCTTATATTCAAAGCTTTTTTTTATTTTCTTTAGTGAAGACCATTTAACGTATGCTTCTAAATTTACTTGTAACTCTTAATATCTTAAATTTCTAAAGTTTACCAGTAATTGTTTGATTTTGCATCTTTATTTTTCAACGTAAAAAGACAACTTTTAAAAATATGGTCAGATAATTTAACTGTATATTGCATTGCTATGCTATAAACACTTAAAATGTTTAACTTCATTTTGTTCTTTAGAGAACGTTTAATTCTTTGTATACTGATACTTGCTTTAACGTAAATTATAGCTTCCCTTTTCCACAAGTCAATTTAACGTAACTCGTAGGCTTGAGGTTATTGACAGGTAGCTTTTTAAAGTAATATTCTTGGAAATAATACAATACGCAAGCCCCAGTTTTCTTTCTATAAAATAGAGACCTACGCTTAGCCGTGGCTTTTATATAATCACTCAGCCCACGTCAATGTCAGTATTGTTAATAATTAGTCAAAGAAACTGATGCATTTACTTAACAGCCCAGACACTGACCTTTAATTGTGCTCGAGAAGGTCTTTCTTGACCTTTAAACGGTCTTTCCTTTGGTCGCTTCACTTGTTAGCACTTTTGTTCACCTCTAGTCCCTTGGCTAGCTGGCAATATTTTTCTGATCAGAGGCCACAAAGCGGTTGGTCTGCATAGATGAAAATTGGATCTATTGTAAAGCTAGCTAGCAATATTTATTTTTCTGGACAGAGGCCACAAAGTGGTTGGTCTGTATAGATGAAAATTGGAGATATTGAAGTTAAGTTGTCTGCTACAAGTGGTTGGTCTGTATAGATGAAAATTAGGTCCAATGTGAAGGCCCCTTGTCAGGAGTTTTTATCAATGGTTGGGTTGTTGGTTGTATAGGAAAATTTTAGACCTCAGTTCATTAAAATTGATAAGTTTGACTTAGTTTACAAGAACTGTAAATTTTTGTATAAAAATTACAACAAACATTTCTGACGCAGGTTTTTTGCTTTACAGGATGTTTACTGGGAGAGCATTATTTCAAGGCACTGCAAGCAATACTTCTGTTATTCAAGACCACATGTGTTCATTGTTTTTACTCGGTTTTAAATGAGGTGAGAATGGAGCCTGGAGTAACTGAACTACAGTATTTCAATTTATGCCAAACGTTGTCCTTCATTACTGGTTCGAAAGTGTAATTGTGGTGCTTCAAGCCAAACGTTGTCCTTCATTACTGGTTCGAAAGTGTAATTGTGGTGCTTCAATATATATAGTAATAAATAATGCGCATGATAATGTTACCTTTACCGTTAACAGCACTGGCAAACTTTTTTTTCCATAAATCCCAAATTAAATATTTTAGAGAAATTCTTAACCAGTTTTCCTTGACCATTAGTGTTACTCTCCGGAGTTTAAAATACTGAGACTGAGCTAAAGTGGCATTGATTACGTAAATCCAAAACAATGATCAAATATCCCAATACTTGGTGTTGTTAGTTTAAGGAAATAGTTCTTTTGATCAAATGTCTCAATACTTGGTGTTATTAGTTTAAGGAAATGGTTATCTCTTTAAGTACCTGAAGAAACTAGGATGGTCAGTAGTATATAACATTAGAAAACCTATTAACTCATTTTAGTATTCAGAAAGTTTAATGTAAAGGACCGAGTTTAGAAAGTTTTTCTTAAAGGAATACGTGTAAACAAAAATTAACTAGACTTGTTCTAATATATTTTATTTGCTGTTTTGTAACTCTAGTTTAAATTTAATTAAACCAAATGTTGATTCTTGTCGCCAGGAAGAACAATTACTAATCTTTCATACGACAGAAACGAATCATACGAATATTAAAGTAACATTTGTTTTAAAAATAGGTACAGAATATTAAAAATTGAATAAGCTTGTGTTGAAATTTTAGCGACAGTAAATGCTTCAGTGATTATATATATATATATATATATATATATATATATATATATATATATATATATATATATATATGAAGGCTTTTTTTCTGAATAAAATTTTATAACCAGTCTTTGTTAAAGGTAATTACTATACTATTACCAGCAAAAGGACATTTTTTTTCCTGTACAGTAACAAAAGGAAAGGAAACTGGATAGTACAAAATATTTAATGCCTGATTCTAATAGGAACCAAAAATGGAAATTAACCCTGGTTACTCTTAATTACTTTTGTAGACTTTTCTGATAAAATCTTTAGCTACCCTTCTGCTCAAAACTGTCTTGGAAGTGAGGTTATCTACGGAGATAAAATTGTCAGATACTCTGCAATAAATTACTGAATTTTGACCATTATCAACTTTTGGCAAACTACGTAAGCTAAAGGAATTCCGAATGTTGTGAAAATCAAAATATTGGTAGATGAACTAAATGGGGGGAGGTACCCTATAAATGCTAACAAAAATCAACAGAAAGGAACTGTAGAGTGTAACGGGCACCTATGGTGCTTTCAGATCCATTTTAACTTAATCTAACATGTCAAATCTAATCTTGGAACTTGACACACGCACAGGATCATTTCTGTGGAAACTCATTCGGTGCAGAGGAGACCCATTTTGAAGTTTGTCATCAGCCATCGATGATTTACCCTTGCAACAATCTATTGTGATAGTTTTACCCTTGGACAATAACTCCGTTGGCCTAAATAACATATCCAATTCATTCTTCGTCCATTTTTCACTCCCAGGTTACTGTAATAGGCCATGGATTAAATTTTAGCTGTACTACAAATCTGATGTTTGACATGAATGATTAATTACATAGAGATGGATGAAAAGGAGAATAATGGAAGTGGACGAGTTAAAGGGTTAAAAATTAAAGGCAGAAGAATGTGTGATTACAATTCGATGCCCATTTAAAGGACAGATCAAATATTAAGAGTAATGAAAACAGGCCACATTCACCTAAGAAATGTAGCCTTTAAAAAGAAAAAATTTTAGATATGTAAAAATGCTTAAGTACTGTGTAATCAGAAAACTAGGTTACTTTAGCGGTCTCTGTGGTTTACTGAATTACTTGACAAAAGTAGTATATAACAGGATTCAATTAAACGTTGAAACTTGTCTAAACTTCCTATGGCCGCGTGTTGAAACAAGGATTTAATATAAAGTGTTTTATGACATTACGACCAAGCGCATAGAACAAAATTGCAAGACAGTCGTAAATACGAATGCAGGTAAAAAAAAAGTCACAGAAAAAAGTCGCATTAATATTTCCCAGTTAATGACACATCCTCCCCAAAAAAAGGGTTTCAACCCAGAATGTGTCCACCTTTCCGGCGTGTGTAGTACAAGCCCGTTGGGGATTTCCGTAAAAACATAAAAGACTAAATTAATGTGACACTTTTTTCCTAGCCAAAATTGACTTTTTTTCTGTGACTTTTTTCTGTGACTTTATTACCGGCCACCGTAAATACAACACTGAAATCATAAGCACAGAGAGACAATGAGAAATATAGATTAATAAAGAAAATGAAAGCGAACTCTGGATAAACGGCACCAAAATGTTAAAATATCGTTCCTAGAAACAAGGAAGCACCTGCATTTAGGAAGAAAATAGGACAATTATTCAGAAACGTTTGTAGCGTAGGCGAACAAGATATTCAAGAAAACCACCAACTCTGTGTGCTGCCCTAAAATGGAAATTTGCAATATCTGCAAAAATACAAAACAAAAATGGTAGATACTGCAGTTTTCCCTCGTCTTACTTCTGATTTTGCAGATACTGCAAATGGAATCCCTTAAATAAAGCATTGAAGAATCATTCTGAAGCTGCAGTAACTTGTGTATTAGCGTTTCATGAGGCCAATAGATGGCATATCTCAATTTCGAAAATGTTGCAGAAACTGCAGTTTTTCATTTTAGGGCAGTATGTATGTATGTATTAGATGTATACATGCATGTGATGCGATGTAGAGCATAGAATCATTTAAGTGCCTAAAAATATAAACATTCCTTTCTATTTGCAGGACTTACGGCTGTGAGTTCTCTCCCCCGGCCAGCTGAGCGCACAGACATCACCCAGCAGGTAGGTACCAGTTCTGTGCAGTCCTTTATCAATATTAGTTTCTTCCACATTCTTCGGAGTTCATATGCATAAATTCCCTGTATTAAAAAGAGAGCGAAATGTTTCACTGTCGAACGACTTTTGTACTGTGTGAATGCATTAAGGGTGTTACGGAGTTTCATACAGGAGTTTATAGGGTTTCTAGTCCTCGAAGTGAAAATAGATCTATCTTTCGGTGGTCTCGGTACATTGCTGTATGAGCAGCGGCCTGTGAAACTTTCAGCCACAGCCCGGTGGTGTCTGTCCCTAGAGATAGGCCACCACCGGGCAGTGATTAAAATTTTATGGGCCGCGGTTCATACAGCATTATACCGAGACCACCGAAGGATAGATCTATTTTTGGTTGCCTTGATTATACGCTGTAGCGGCTGGACAGAAAACGCGATTGCACCGGAGAAACTCTGGAGCATTTTTTGCTTTTTATTAATGCTTTCGATTTAGCTTGGTCATCAACACACGAAGTACGAGTATAGCTACGAGAAATAAGATATCTTTTTTGTGATGGTATATTTAACGATAATAAGTTTTTAAAAAATTCACATATCTCACTTGTCAACAGAATCCTCCACATATAAAACTCTATCGACTTTCATCCGTCGCTTAAAATAGTAACATAAAATAAAATTAAAGAAATATAAAAACATGAATGCAATCCCTCCGGGAGTGCATGAACCTTGCAGGGAAAATTCACATTTTCTCTCCCCTCCCAGAAGTTACTGTAATCCGATTCTTTTTTTGAGCAAAACTTACCCGAGAATCTTTCTTCGTCAGATTTTTCCTGGATGTGTTCCGATTCCAGAGTTTCTTATTGATTTTTTGACTCATTCTTTCGTTCCCCCGTTTCTCTGACTTCAGAGTTTGTTTCTCTGAATGTGCCGTCAGTGCACTTCAGGCGGTGCACTGTAGGCATTACTTAAGGTTCTTAAGTAATGCCTAGCTGCAACCCTTTTCATTCCTTTTACTGTACCTCCGTTCCAGCGCTGAATGACCTCATAGGTCCAGTGCTTGGCCTTGGACCTAAATTCTATATTTAATTCAATACTCAAACCCCAACACAGACTACGATTAAAACAAGTGAAAAATGCGCCAAAGTTTTTCGGCGCAATCGAGTTTTCTGTACAGCGTATAATGCTGTATGAATCGTTGCCCATGCAACTTTCAGCCACGGCCCGGTGGTGGTCTGTCCTATAGCGTTACCAAACGCACGATCATGGCTAACTTTAACCGTCAAAGAAATAAAAACTACTAAGGCTAGAGGGCTGCAATTTGGTAAGTTTGATGATTGGAGGGTGGATGATCAACATACCAATTTGCAGCCCTCTAGCCTCAGTAGTTTTTAAGATCTGAGGGCAGACTGAAAAAGTGCGGACGGACAGACAAAGCCTGCACAATAGTTTTCTTTTACAAGATACTAAAAAGCCGGATTGTAACAAAAAGGGAATATTTGATTTTATGCCGGGTGAAGGGAAAGCAAAGTGTTCCCGAGTGATTAAAATTTCCATTTTTTAATTTTATTTCTTTTAGAAGGATGAAATATGGGCCGCGGCTCATAGAGCATTATACCGTGACCACCGAAAGATCGATCTATTTTCAGTGGCCTTGATTATACGCTGTAGCGACTGTACAGAAAACTCGATTGCGCCGGAGAGACTTCGGCGCATTTTATCTTGTTTTGTTGTGGAACTAAAATGGACTATATCCCAGTTTCAGTAAATATGGTGAAACAGGCTTAGCATTATCTCGAGCTCCCATTAAGACTCTTAGCCTGTAGTTTAATTAGCCCAAATCTATCGTCTGATCCTTTCTAATTCGCAAGAAGCAAGAGCAAGCTTCGTTGAATATTGCCTCGACTTATCTCTTATCTTCGATAATGATTCCAGGAGGTAAGACTTTTTCTCAGCTCTGGAAGGAGAGTACAATTAGTGAATTAGAGGTAATTCGTTGGCTGTTTGTCAAAACTGAAAAATCTCTCTCTCCCCTCTCTCTCTCTCTCTCTCTCTCTCTCTCTCTCTCTCTCTCTCTCTCTTATATATATATATATATATATATATATATATATATATATATATATATATATATATATATATATATATATATATATATATATATATATATATATATATATATATATATATATATATATATATATATATATATATATATATTATATGTTTATATGAGGCTCCCACAACGTAAGCCACCAGCTCAGACATCTCAACGTAATGAAAATCACAATTCCCCCTTCACCAAAGAGAGTCTTAACGTCCATTCTAATTATGCTTTATTGTTGTCATTCTATAACACTACGGTGAAAGTCTGAAGGAAAGAAAGATAGCTAACTCTGAACGCAAGGGGTTCACCTTCTGTCCTTTCAAACAGCACATATTATAATCCCGTCATAATTTCCGCAACACGTAAAAATCCTGTCATAATTTCCGCTTACCCTCATTCTACGCCAGTCATGTCCTCCGAGCAGAACGAACGACTTTTGCACCGCTGTTTCCTCCCATAAGTATGTCACTGTTCAGAACCGTTCTGTAATCTTCATGATTCTGACAATCCCTCAATATCCTTGTTCTGACGCTGTTAATTCCACCCACTTCAGCTGATGAAGCAATTGATGGAACCAAGATCTTGGATGAAACTCCCTCCTATCCGTCTTGTTACATGTATATTCAGGGAATGCCTCTCTCTCTCTCTCTCTCTCTCTCTCTCTCTCTCTCTCTCTCTCTCTCTCTCTGTAAGAATTTCATTGGTCCCGGTCATGCAGTTCTCAAATTGGTCTTATTGACGTTCGCGAATGGATAAAGGATACGTTATTTCATCTGATGCTGAATGGCTCGTCTCTCCTGCTTGCCTGCGGCCAAGAACTGGATTTTTTAGTGCCGGATTTCTTTCCAGTGTTATAGCAGTATGTATATATATATATATATATATATATATATATATATATATATATATATATATATATATATATATATATATATATATATATATATATAAGTTAGCTAGCTAACCACTGTAGGAATAGTTGAGAAAGTTAAGTAGTAGTAAGAGTAACGTAAAAGTGTGGTTTAGCCACAATTTTATTTAGATAATGGTACAATTATTCTTAATATGGTCTTAGTATGAACATATTACAGTAATGATTTTGCAATATATCAACATAGTGAATCGTACAGTACAGATTACATATTTTAAACTTTTGTTTCTTACTAGTATAATTCTATTTAGGTAAAGTTGCAATTTTTCTTATTTGAACCTTAATATTAACTGTTATAATAGTGATTTTGCAATAAGCATAATTAGAATGGACATAAGGCTATCTCTGGTGAAGGGTGAATTATGATTTTAATTACAGTGAGAGATATCTGAGTAGGTGGAAGCCTCTTTGAACGTGGATTCATTCTTGCATCTTTTCTGAAGTTCGTCGGTTCTGTTTGTGAAAATAATTAAGGAAAAAAAAGCTAGAGATTTAGAGTGATACAAAATAAATGAAAGGTCTACGCTGGTGATAATTTTGTACTCTGCTGTAGAATTACTAAAATAAAAATCTTCGATGAAGGAAAAAAATCCAGTAGTTGTAGCCATGACTATCATCATTACTGATGATAGTCGTGCTGATTTTTAGTTTTCTGTAAAAGAAAACTATTGTGCCGGCTTTGTCTGTCCGTCTGCACTTTTTTCCGTGCGCACTATTTTCTGTCCGCCCTCAGATCATAAAAACTACTGAGACTAGAGGGCTGCAAATTGGCATGTTGATCACCCACCCTCCAGTCATCAGACATACCAAATTGCAGCCCTCTAGCCTCAGTAGTTTTTATCTTATTTAAGGTCAAAGTTAGTCATAATCGTGCGTCTGGCAACGATATAGGCCAGGCCACCACCGGGTGGTAGTTAAAGATTCATGTGCAGCTTCCCATACAGCATTATACCGGGGCCACCGAAAGATAGATCTATTTTCGGCGGCCTTGATTATACGCTGTAAAGGCAGCCGTACAGAAAACTCGATTGCGCCGAAGTTACTGAATCGTAGCCTTTCGAAAAGAGGATTTGCATTTTTATGTAGGACCAACGGCTATTGAACTCCCAGACCACAAATCAATTACGCTTGCTGTATGAAACCAAATTGTTACTCATTTGAATTTCCATTCTCTGTCTTAACGCCTCTGGCCAACTTCATCGTAAATGTATTTAGAGAAATGGATCGACATTCGACCTTTCGTCGTTGATTAGATATCATGCATGGAGGAAAAGATGAAGAATAAGTCAATTATTTAACCCAAATGGATCGACGTGTCCCACTCAGAACGTTCCTACTTTTCCCTTCTGTGTGGAGGACATTTAAAGGGCTTTGAAATCAATGTGATATATATATAAGTTATATATATATATATATATATATATATATATATATATATATATATATATATATATATATATATATATATATATATATATATATATATATATATATATATATATATATATATATATATATATATCACAAACATCAGGCTGTAAGTTACTTTTCTCCTTAATGTAAACGCATCCTTATACTCTCCAAAAACCTCAATCCTTATACTCTCCAAAACTTCAATCCTTACACTCTCCAAAACTTCAATCCTTATACTCTCCAAAAACTTCAATCCTTACACTCGCCAAAAACTTGGAAAAGTCAAATACATACGAAAATATGAGCATGCATTCTGTAGAGTTCCCTTCCAAGCATGTCAATGTTTACATTCCCGCACCCCGGGGGGCGGGGGCAGATACGACAGCGGGCTCTGTTTTGTTTACAAGCAGCTGGAAATTTTTACAGTGACGTAAATTGCCTTTTCTCACGTGCTTGTAATTTTTCCCTGTTCACAAAAGAGTTTTTTTTCGGCTATCCCGCTAAAAGAATGTCTTGAAATAAAGAAGATTTATATACCTGTACGCCACCTGCAGTATTTTACCAGGGCTTCAAAGGCGCACCCTTTCTCTCTCTCTCTCTCTCTCTCTCTCTCTCTCTCTCTCTCTCTCTCTCTCTCTCGGGAATTTGTTCCTCGGTTCTCGTTCTATAACATTTAATGAATAACTATATAAATAAATGCTTTTTTTTAGACACATAACAATTTTGTTTTCCTCAGAGGGTTGCTTAAAATTTTTTCTGTGTATAACATATTCTGATATTTTTCTCACTGAAAGTTACTATTAAGGACGTTATATTATAAACACACATTATGTCCACTTCTACTAAAAATACGGTGGCCTTGATTATGCGTTGTAGCGGCTGTACAGAAAACTCGATTGCGCCGAAGAAACTTGGGCCCATTATTTACTTGTTTGCATTTAATTTCAATACTAAAGTTAGCGTTCAAAGGCAAAATTCATTAACCTGATGACTTCTATTGAACCTTGCTCTTCATCGCACTGAAACGTTGGATATTCCCTTCTGCTTAAAAATTTTGGAGTTGATGTAAAACTTAATAACGAAGAAACAATGGAAAATATTCCTACAAAGAACTCCCTTGACAACGCTAAAGGAAGCGAGCATCAAATTCCATAAAAGTTTGTGACAACTTTTATGTTAATCAGTCTGGAAAAACACTGGAAAGGAGAATAGAACTGCATAAAAATTGTAAGATATGCCCAGGTGAAGAGTGGAATTTTTGTGCATCTCAGTGGAAAAATCACACGATCGACTAGACATGAGTAAAAAAAGATAAGATATGCTAATAATTTGTAGGAAAGAAACACCATTGAGTTTGGTCTTATAAAAAAAAAAGCTTTTGTAAGGATGTGAACATCAGTCGAGCCATGCACAAACTTGGCCCCTTAATTTCAAAAGAATGATATAAAATGTGTAAATTTTAAGGAAGGCAGTTGGCATTGTGGGGGCGGGGGGCAAGGGTAGGGAGCCACTGCATGGGCAAACAGATTTATAGTTGGAGTACTTGACCTCATGAACAAGTCATATACTTGCATCTGTCATGCGTGAATATGTGGTTCCCATCAGTCTGCATTTTCATTTGTATTGTTCCCCGCCCCCCCCCCCCCGCCCCCGAATATAAATCGTAAGTTTCTTCTGCTATGTATCTCTGAATATGACTTTAGATGAAAAGTCGAAACCTAGTAGGATTTATACTCGGTATTTCATTTCCCTTTGATAAAGTTTATCATATAAATCAATTGTCAATTGTGACTATATATATATATATATATATATATATATATATATATATATATATATATATATATATATATATATATATCCATATACCGAATGTGTCTTCTTATGCGCGTAACTTATACTAAGTCCGCCTCTGTATCATCATCATATCTTTTATTAAACAGAGAACATCGTATCGTCAAGACTTTGAACTTGGACAACATCCGGCAACAAAGAACATAAAGAAAAATCTTTAACCTTTTGACTTCCTCCAGTTAGCTGCTCGGCTGGAGAAATGGCAGCCGATATTCTTATTTCATATGAACCTTGTTGACTGTTTTCAATTCATGTTTTTCTCTCCCACAGACAATGAATATTTGGAGGTCATGCGGATACATAATGAATGAGGAAATGATATTTCTCACACAGAAAATGAATATTTGGAGGTCATGCGGATACATAATGAATGAGGAAATGATAATTTTTTTGCCATCTGTAAGAATACACTACTATCTGTGGACTTGTTAAATTTATCACGGCCTGCCTCCTATTGGAGGTAAGTGAGGCATTGTTATAAACAGACACAATAGGGATTGTTCGTTGTCACTGTCGAGCTAGAAAAAAAATGTATTCGTTAATTGCTTATTGGTTTTACGGGCAATGAAAAAGAAAGGAAAAATTGTATAAATGCCGATCTCAGTTTTATAGCCTCAAATAAATGACATCGAGACATTGTAAACGCTTCCGGGATCGAAAGCAATTTTTTTGTTCTTTGTCGTTGTCGACACATTGGAACGCTGTCTACATTGCTTTGAATTCTTTTCAGAAATGAATAAAAATTTTTCAGAAATGAATAAATAAATCTTTGTGTGTCTGACGTTACGGTGTCATGAATATTAAAAATTCCTGCCTCGGTCTTTCCCGTGAAGGGGTATTTTAAACTGGAGAGAGTCAAGTCATGTTCTGTACAAAGAGTAGCAAATTGCCCCTGAATATTTAATATAATGTCAAAGGAAATCTTCTAACGGGCGCAATCCTTTGTTGTCATTCCTTCTCGACTGTATGACAGAACCGTAAATAATATTAATAATATATACAAACACATATATCATAGGATAAGCACAGCTACCTTTTCCTGCTGTTAAAACTGGCTTCAGCCTATTCGCAATATATGTCTCTGATAATTTCAAAACAAACTGAGCATGAGTTTGGTAACTGAAGTTTCCAAACTTCATCTGTCACAGATTGATAATACCACATGCAATTACTGTAAAAAATATCATGATAATATCACATGCAATTACTGTAAAAATTATCATGATAACATCACATGCAGTTACTGTAAAAATTATCTTGATAATATCACATGCAATTACTGTAAAAATTATCATGATATCACATGCAGTTACTGTAAAAATTATCTTGATAATATCACATGCAATTACTGTAAAGATTATCATGATAATATCACATGCAATTACTGTAAAAATTATCATGATATTATCACAAGCAATTACTGTAAAAACTATCATGATAATATCACATGCAATTACTATAAAAATTATCATGATATCACATGCAATTACTGTAAAAATTATCATGATATTATCACACGCAATTATTGTAAAAATTATCATGATAATATCACATGCAATTACTGTAAAAATTATCATGAAAATATCACATGCAATTACTGTAAAAACTATCATGATAATATCACATGCGATTACTGTAAAAATTATCATGATAATATCACATGCGATTACTGTAAAAATTATCATGATAATATCACAT
Organism: Macrobrachium rosenbergii; assembly: GCF_040412425.1. Taxonomy (NCBI): domain Eukaryota; kingdom Metazoa; phylum Arthropoda; class Malacostraca; order Decapoda; family Palaemonidae; genus Macrobrachium; species Macrobrachium rosenbergii. Next base: position 15,133,053 of record NC_089772.1, read on the forward strand.
GCAATTACTGTAAAAACTATCTTGATAATATCACATGCAATTACTATAAAAATTATCAAACGAACATAAATTTTTTTCTATAAATATAAATGCCACATAAAAGTCCGATTCATTACACAAAAAATATTGCGATGATGCCACGTCTTCATCATTTTTAATCGGAGATCAATGGCAATGCTCATTATCTTTTTCAAAAACGATTTCTTAATTAACTTATTATCTTTAACAGCTACGAGGAGCGATGAGGCTCGGAACAAAGCCTCGGGAAGCCTGACTAATAAATAGCATTTGCATATTCATAATCTTACTTGAACTTTTTCATCGCCAGTGCTTAAAACTTTATAGAAAATGTCTCGGAAGACATTACTGAAACCCCAGGGTTTCGCGGTTCATAATTCTAACAGCTGACTTGAAAAAAATTTGCTTTTGACATCTTATTACTTTAAATTTTTTCGTCAGAGAGAGATATATATATATATATATATATATATATATATATATATATATATATATATATATATATATATATATATATGCATAATAATAAGCAACAAATATCATCTAATATCCAATCCACCATGCCTTGGGAATAATTTACACTCAGGGGGAATTACAAGTGACAAGCAATACCTTCCTTAAAATTTAGACATTTTACATATTTATTTTGAAATTAACGTGTCAAGTTTATACATGCCTTGAATGATATTCGTATTATTACAAAAGCTTTCGTTTGTTGACTGCTTTGTATTAAAAGTGGGCTGAGAAAAAAGTGCGTGTGTTTTCTCCATAATTTGTCACTAAGTTTATCGAGAAATTGACTTGAGAAGAAGAGAGAGTACAGTAGGCATGTATGCAAGATTAAAGGAAAAGAATATGATTCATCAAATCTGTAAGGAATGACTGATGTGTGCAGATGACGTAGCACTTATTGGGGATAGTGAGGACAAGCTGTAGAAACTAATGAAAGAGTTGGAAAGCTTCTGCAAGAGTAGAAAGTCGAGATTCAATGTGAATAATCTTTGTTTCAATGGTAAAAAATTCTAGAAAAAGGGAACGATAACTATTAGTTAGTACGTGGAAAAGAGATACATAGTAGGTTCGAGCAACTGATAAGACTATAAACTTCAGATTACGTTAGGATGAGAGAAGGGCCAAGTCATAAATTAGGCGAAGAAAAGAATGTAGAAGAATGTGTTCAGAAAACTAAGAAGAAACTTCGAATTTCAGTCCAGTCGTTGTTGAGCCAGCACTCTATTATGGCAATGAATTATCATAGCTTAATGCAACATAAAAAAAAATAATAAAAAAATAAGGTAAAAGTACCAGAGATGAATAAGCACAAGAAAATTGAAAGGATGATATGCAAGGAAAGATGGATGGCTCAGAGGGATTTAGATAGTTTGGTCAAACTGAAAGAGTATTGACTTGGAAAACAAGTAAAAAATGCCCCAAATTTTCTTCGGCTCAATCGAGTTTTCTGTGCAGCTGCTACAGCGTATGCCGCGGCCCATGAAACTTTGAGCACGACCCGGTGGTGTCCTAGCCTACATCGCGCCAGAAGCGCGATTATGGCTAACTTTAACCTTAAATGAAATAAAAACTACTGAGGCTAGAGGGCTGCAATTTGGTATGTTTGATGACTGAAGGGCGGATGATCAACATACCAATTTGCAGCCCTCTAGCCTCAGTAGTTTTTAAGATCTGAGGGCGGACAGAATAAAGTGCGGACAAAAAAAATTGCGGACGGACAGACAAAGCCGGCACAGCAATAGTTTTCTTTTGCAGAAAACTAAAAGAGTACAATACAGCATTCTTCGAAGGACTGGTGATAATGAAAAACAGAAAATGAACATTTGAGTTTAATCTGGTTTTAAAACCATCAGATTATATAGTAGTAATTTCTGCATTTTCATTACGGCCGAAATATCCTTATCGTATTCCGGAAAACTTGGGCGTAAATGATGAATATTTTCCATTTTCGATATGAATATGCAAATGATATTAATATCCCGTTTTTCTCTCCTTTTTCAGATCCATGGGTCATTAATGCGATGCCTCTGTGCAGTTGTCGGGAATAATTGGCCTTTGAGAAATAAGGTATGCAATGAAGGTTTAATCATTCTCATATAAGTGTTACCGTTGTATATGCTAGTTTTATTACTATAATTACTGCGATTATCTTTAGTACACATAATGTTACTAATGGTAATGCAGACAAAATATATATAACCGGAAAAGTAAATTTAATATATAATGAGAATTAGACACCATAATTTCCTATTTGATTTTTATATTAGCACTTTTTTCAAGGTTCCTGTCATCATGCTGTGAAATATGAAATTCATTTTATTACTATTTTAAACTACAAAACCTTCCAGATGAAGTGGACAATATTTGGCAAATGAAAAGAATGGTCCCTGGCCACGAGATGTTTTCTTGGCTGAACTTCTGGCTGTACTCCTCCTCACCAGAGCTGCCTGAGGCTGGGTTCAGTAGAAATGCTAAGATGCACTCCCTGTTAGCGGATTCCTAGTTGAGACGGGTGTTTGAAACAAGGTACTCCTACGTCGTAGTAACTTTATCGTGGGTCGACCAAACGACAGGGCGTTGTAGGAAGACATTTGTAATCATTTTCGCGATAAGAGTTTCACTATATAATTGATATGTGATACAGATAATTCAGTAGCCAAATACTCTATAAAAGTTCAGATAATTAACAGCCAACAGGAGAATTATCTTGGCACTGTTTGCTTAATAGATAACCGAGCCAGTTAACATTCGCTTGGCGGCCACAATCATCAACCATACCAAACTGCAGCCCTCTAACTTCAGTAGTTTTTATTTTATTTAGGTTAAAGTTAAGCCATAATCGTGCCTCTGGCAACGATTTAGGAAAGGCCACCACCGCTCCGTGGTTAAAGTTTCATGGGTCGCGACCCATACAGCATTCTACCCAGACCACCGAAAGATAGAGATCCATTTTCGGTGGCCTTGATTACACGCTGTAGCGGCCGTACAGAAAACTCGATTGTTCGGCGCATTTTTTACTTGTTATAAACAATCATCGCTATACACAAGTGCGGCTCTATAAATTTTTCTTCATTATTTTAGTCCTGACAATAACTGACCCTCAGGTTGCAGCGTAAAAAAGCGAAAGAAATAAAGGACTGAACGAAGGGGAGATGAAAAAAGTGTCGACGGAAATATAAAAAAAAACCCGGGTTCTATTTCAGGAAGGGCACGAAAGGCCTATTATTCATTTCCGTCATTTTGGTGAAAAAGAGCTTTAGTAAAATTCAATAAATAAAAAAAAAACAGGTTTAAAAATGAAACTGAAAAACTGACCAGTCGAAGTAAAATTTTAGGAATGGAATCAGAATTCAGTCTCGGATTGAAATTCCTGTTTTCATATTCCTTTGAAAGGGGGAATATGGTACCCGAATATCTACCAATTCTGCTCTTTGTAGAATATAGTTCGGATAAAATAAGTGCTTTGAGATATATGCAAATGACATTCAGAGCTTTTTCGTGTCTGTATTTTGTATAACTGTCAAAACTCGGTTTTATCACGGGGGAATATTATTGTCAGTAACTCTTCATATCTATGACTTTTTTACACTTGACTGAGATTTATCCTTGGATTATGAAATACAGGGGAAATAAGTTTTCTGAAAAGAAAACTGTTGTGCCGGCTTTGTCTGTCCGTCCGCACTTTTTTCTGTCCGCCCTCAGATCTTACAAACTATTGAGGCTAGAGGGCTGCGAATTGGTATGTTGATCATCCACCCTCCAATTATCAAACATACCAACTTGCAGCCCTCTAGCCTCAGTAGTTTTTAAGATCTGAGGGCGGACAGAAAAAGTGCGGACGGACAGACAAAGCCATCTCAATAGTTTTCTTTTACAGAAAAATAAAACTGAAAATTTTTTCCAGTACCTAAACATATGATTCCAAAGAAAATGTAGATAAAAAAATCAATCATGTCGCATAACTTAGAACTTTTAATCTCCATACTACAGGCGCATTCGAAAAAAAGATTTCGAAACTGCTTTTGTGTGAGTACCTAATTAGTGTGAGATTCTCTATCTTTCTATCCATTCACAAGGAGATATTTGAAGTGAAATAAGCATAACAAGAGGACATAATATATACCGAGACATTTTCATATCCCTTTTTCGCGCGAGAATTATGCAGCAAATATTTTAATATTAGATAGTATAGCAGCATTTTATTGTGGTAATAATATCGCAAAGGAGAACAACGCGACGACATATGAGGCGTTCAGCATTAGAAGGTCCTCTCGCCACCAAAAAAATATTTTTGCTTTATAAGCCATCAAAGTTTTGAAAATTCAACCTGCTCTAATTTGTTTATTTTTCAAGATACAAAGTCGAATTTTGTATGACATGAAGTATTTGCGATCAGGAATAGAACAGCATACATAAAAAAATAATAGTTCAACCCCATCCCCTTTTTTGGGGGGAAAATTGGGGGAATTATTTTACAGCTGACCAGGCGAAAAAAACGCCATTTTCAAAAGGTGTATAAAGACCGAACGCTTATCAAGGTCCCTCGGTACGCTTTACCTCGTTTGTTTGTTTCCTCGATAAGCTTCGCATTACGGCCACTGAGCGTGGCTGGCCTGCATTCAATTAGGCGTGTTCTGATGGAGCGAGGAGTCTTTGAAGCGAGCTCTCTGAGGAATTAATATTAGCTCCCCGCTTGCTCAGGTTCTGGAGTTACGTACCCTTTGGAAATCGGAGAGACTTTCGGAATAGCTGGGTAAGAGATGGATTAATTTCAGCTTTGTTTTCCTGCTGTGCAAAAGGAAAATCAAGTAACAGAGTATAAGAACTCGTAAACAACATTCATGAAAACGATACGACGCGCAAATTCAACGTTTTGAATTCATACTGTATATCATACACGCTCAGTAATGACCTAAATGCCCAAAATAGCAGAATTTGAATTCCAAAATGATGTGCCTTACTTAGCCAAAATCTAATAATTTTTTTTACGCTAAAAGGAACATTCTGAATTCATTCCTTTTAGTTTTCTATAAAATAAAAATATTGTGCCGGCTTTCTCTGGCCGTCCGCACTTTTTCTGTCCTCACTTTTTCTGTCCGCCCTCACATTTTAAAAACTACTAAGGCTAGAGGTCTACAAATTGGTATATTGGTCATCCACCCTCCAATCATCAAAAATACCAAATTGCAGCCTTCTAGCCTCAATAGTTTTTACTTTATTTAAGGTTAAAATTACCCATAATCGTGCTGTTGACAACGATATAGGATAGACCACCACCGGCCCGTGGTTAAAGTTTCATGGTCCGCGGCTCATACAGCATTATACCGAGACCACCGAAAGACAGATCTATTTTCGGTGGCCTTGATTATACGCTGTAGCGGCCGTACAGAAAACTCGATTGCGGCGAAGACACTTCAGCGCATTTTTTACTTGCTTGCTTTAACATACTATCTCATATTAAGTGAAGATGACACGACTGGCGTGATCCTTTGATATTTGATACATCTAAAGTTTGCACATAATGCAGATCTCCCAACAAACCTCGGCTGCTCCATCTTTCATACGGGTTTTGCGTCCGCGCCTTTTGCAGTTTTTGAATAAAAACATTTTTGAAATGGGAACTGCGACTGACACTGAAACTACTATTTTTTGTACAGACGAACGTGCTCAAAAGATCGTCGGCTTGAAAAAAAAACAAGTAAAAAATGCGACGAAGTGTCTTCGGCGCAGTCGAGTTTTCTGTACAGCGTATAATCAAGGCCATTGAAAGTAGATAGATAATTCAGTGGTCTCGGTACAATGCTGTATGAGCCGCGGCCCATGAATATTTAACCATGGCCCGGTGGTGGCCTGTTCTATATCGTTGCTAGATGCACGATTGTGGCTAACTTTAACCTTAAATCAAATAAAAACTACTAAGGCTAGAGGGCTGCAATTTGGTATGTTTGATGATTGGTGGGTGGTTGACCAACATTCCAATTTGCAGCCCTCTAGCCTCAGTAGGTTTTAAGATCTGGGGGCGGACGGACAGAAAAAAACGACACAATAGTTTTCTTTTACAGAAAACTAGAAATGAAAAAGAACCAGGTGATCATTTAACTATAAGACCTTTTGCAGTTACGAATCAAATGACGAGATATCCGATATGTGCTTGTTGACGCATATATACTCCCAATATCAAAAAGAAAGATCCGTAAGCTTGACCGAAGATATTTTGCCGCCAACCTTACAGGCCGCAACCGGGGACAGACGAGCGAGAGAACTATGATAGTTTTAATAATGGGAAAAATATGAATTAGTAAATAGGTCAGTAAAAATGATCCAGGCGTGTATATGTGCGCATAAAAACACACACACACACACATAATATATATATATATATATATATATATATATATATATATATATATATATATATATATATATATATATATATATATATATATATATATATATATATATATATATATTAAGTCTGTTTGCTGGAACCTTTCGCAAATTCCCGAGATGTAACCAAGTACCGAAACCTTTCCTTGAAAAAAGCGGGACGCCATACCTTAAAAACTAACCATAGAATTGTCTTGAAAATAATCTCATTATGTTTCCCACAGCCAAATTACAGTCTCTTCTGACATCTAAGCTAACCTAACCACTTAACCTAACCTAACCTAACATAAACTAGGGGCATGGCGAAAAAAAACCGGGGCTGGTGCAGTACCAGCATACATCTCAGAAATTTGCAACCCGGTCACGGTCTAATCCGTCGATATTATGAACACCAGACACTTTGTTTGTTAATCGTTTTAATGGTTGAAATAATAACATCAAACCGGCATGAATGTTTGATGCATTATGCTGGCGGTGCTCATTTGCCAAATTGAACACGATTATGCATCTAAATTACAAATTATCCCCCGAGCGCATTTGTGTTCGAAATGATACCCAGCACTAATGACCTGATCTATTATGCTAATTAAAATAATGAACCCTGGCGCCTTTGACAATTTTCTTCACATTTTCTGTCTAGGTGAAATAAAAGACAATGAAATAAAAGATATAATGAAATAAAAGACAACTAGCAGAGATTTGTTGTAGGCAGATAATGACAACTTCTTTTTTATTATTATAAAGCCGAGAATCCACCAGTCTTTTAAAGTGTGAATGGTAACATTAATAATAAGTGCAAAATGCGCCTAAGTTTCTTCGGCGCAATCTAGTTTTCTGTACAGCGTATAATGCTGTGTGAAACTCTCAGCCGCGGCCCTGAAACTTTCAACCACGGTCTGGTGGCGGCCTGTGTTGTTGGCACCTATACCGGTCCCGGACGCATGATCATGGCTAACTTCAATCTTGAATAGATTCATGGGCCGCGGCTCATACAGGATTAAACCGAGACCACCGAAAGATAGATCTATTTTCGGTGGCCTTGATTATACACTGTAGCAGCTGTACAGAAAACTCAATTGCGCCGAGGAAACTTCGGCGCATTTTCCACTCGTTTTATTTGGTGCCTACCGCACCTCCGTTACTTTTCGTTTTAGAAGAAAATGATTCATGAAAATTATAGATCATTTTCTAAGATATAACATCTGCTTAAGAGGTATGAATAATTATTGCAAAATATTACATATGAAGATATAAATAACTCTTCCTTACGCTTCTCTTCTCGACTTGTTCAAATCTTGGTTTGTGGAATCTAGATTCCTTCACTTCAAAAACATTTCAGCTCCTCCTATTTCGTCCCAGCTGTTCGATTCAAATTCCCGTCGCCCCAACGCGATTCAGTTCGTTCCAAGTTTCAGGCGGTGCTTCAGAAGTTTGAATGGTTCTCCAATCCCCCCAAAAGAGAGTTTTCTCTGTAATTTTCCTCCAGAAAGAACTTTTTAGTTTTCTGTAAAAGAAAACTACTGGGATGGCTTTGTCTGTCCGTCCGCACTTTTTCTGTCCGCCCTCAGATCTTAAAAACTACTGAGGCTAGAGAGTTGCAAATTGGTATGTTGATCATCCACCCTCCAGTCATCAAACATACCAAATTGCAGCCCTCTAGATTTAGTAGTTTTTAATTTATTTAAGGTTAAATTTAGCCATAATCATGCATCTGGCAACGATATAGGATAGGCCACCACCCGTCCGTGGTTAAAGTTTCATGGGCCGCAGCTCATACAGCATTATACCGAGACCACCGAAAGATAGATCTATTTTCGGTGTCCTTAATTATACGCTGTAGTGGCTGTACAGAAAACTCGATTGCGCCGAAGAAACTTCGGCGCATCTTTTACTTGTTTTTATGATAAAATTGCAATCATGCGCTTATTAGTGATCTACTAGGTCATTAGCAACTATATAACGGAGTTTTTAATAGTATTAATTTCACAGGTGGGAAAAAAGAGGATTAATAATATATCTCATTTCAAATTTAACTTTATAATCATGCTTCCAATTTACGTTCGTATAAAACATAATGGGTATCTTATTATCATAATGGGTATTATTTTCATCAATGGGACATTTTTTAAGTGCTTCCGTGCGAAGCCCATTTGTCTCTCCTAGAAATATCCTGGTTAATATAATCCGTCATAATAAAGTTTTGGCGACGAACAATAAATTAACAATCCCTCAATTCAAAATACAGTACAATTTCAATTCACTTTTCAATCTTAGTTTCATTTGTCTTTTTAGTTTTCTGTAAAAGAATACTGTTGTGCCGGCTTTGTATGTCCGTCCGCACTTTGTTCTGTCAGCACCTTTTTCTGTCAGCACGTTTTTCTGTCCGCCCTCAGATCTTAAAAACTACTGGGTCTAGAGGGTGGACAGAAAAGGTGTTAACAGACAAATAGCCAGTACGATAGTTGTCCTCTATAGAAAACTAAACATCATCACCTTCGCAAGTGTATCTGAGAAAAGGCGACCTTTTCCTACGTTTTCCTCTTTCTAAACTTTGTGTGAGAAAAGTCCAAAGGTTTGCTCCCGGAAATCCATCCTCAACTTTGAGTCCAACTTAACAAAGGCACAGTGGGATACCTTTCAAGATGTAAAAGAGCTCTCCACAATACCGCCACAATTTTGTGACAATATTGGAACTCGGATATATGTAACAAATGTCAAATATGCTCTCCAATATCGTTTTGCTTGGGATGAAAAGGATACGTTATTGAATGTGAAAGATGTTTTGCGGAAGTATTCTATAGACATTCAGAGCCTATTTTTTTTTTTTTCAACATTTTGTTGCATTTGACTGTAGTGGTCCCAAATATTCATAAGGGATGCTTTAAATTTGTTCCCTCACTTGTTAGTACGTTTATTTGTTTTTTTAATTAAACGCGTCATATGGCACTAATCTATTGAGAATTTTATTTTCTAAAAATGAAAAAAGATTGATTGGAAAAAGAGGAAATTCTGACTTGAAAGCTGTCATTCACTTATTTCTGTGCACAAGCTAATTCAGTTAATCTTATTACCCACAAAATCATAGCTTTTACTCTTACGCATTCATTACAAAAGATTTTAGCGAGAACATCCGTTAAGTTCTTATATAAGAATCTGCTAATGCCTAGATTACGTGTCTCAACTTCTGCCATCGAATTCAAAATAATATAAAAAGGAAAACGCAACCTTTGAAAACTGGAATTTCGTAAACAAAGGTTTAGAAAGAAGCTCGCATTTCACATACTTGTTCTTGTCAATGGGACTGAAGAGGTAGGCGGGCGGTACAGCAGTTGAAATTCGAGAACTGCATATTTTGACTAGGCCCGTCGAGCACGATAGTCTCTGCGGATTCCACAAGGAATGCTTCCATCGCTTGTCAAACGCTCCAAAACGATGAAACACAGAGAGAGAGAGAGAGAGAGAGAGAGAGAGAGAGAGAGAGAGAGAGAGAGAGAGAGAGAGAGATTTGTCAAAATGGGCACATGCTTCTCTCTCTCTCTTCTGTAGTGAGGTATATATGTATGTATATATGTATATATATACATATATATACATATATATAAATTATATATAAATTATATATATATATATATATATATATATATATATATATATATATATATATATATATATATATATATATATATATATATATATATATAAATATATATATATATATAATATATATATATATATATATATAAAGATCTATAAAACTCCAGCATGCGAATTCTCAGCAGATAAAGAAGCGTTCCACAGTTATTCAGCATGAAATAAATATTTAAAGCTTTGCATTTGACAGAGCAGCAGTTTCTTTTGGTCCTGAAGAAGGAGGAATCGATGGACAACTTTCTCTTCTCTCGCCCTTTCCTTTGTCAAGGAGAAAGCGTCGTTTGAATATCGCTTTCTTTTGGGTACAAAGACCTCAGGAGACGCGGGTGAAATGCCCCTTGGGGCTGAAAGACGGATTATTCCTATATAGTGACCCCCAAGGGTTTTAACCTGGTATGTATCCACCTTCGTGGCGTGTTTAGCACAGGCCCCCTGTTGGGGATTTCCGTAAAAACATAAACAAAAGACTGTAAATATCATAATGATAATGACCCCCAAGAAATATTAGTCATAGTTAACGACCCCCGAAAACCCTTGTGGGTCACCGTCTAGGAAAGATCCCCCAAAAGACTGTGTAAAGCAGTTCCATACTGCTTGAAGATATCAATAAATTTCATAATTTCTGGATAAAAAAATTATTTCCACTGTAAGAGCTTGGTAAAAGTTCGTTTCCAGTCCGAACTCCAATTCCACATGAGGGCTAGTACTGAACATGGAAAAACAGTGATTCATTTACACTGTTTTTCCGTGTTTAGTACTAGCCCCTTGGGATCAAATGTATTTCACTGTGTTTAGTACTATCCCCTGGGGGTCAAATGTATTTTGCTGTGTTCAGCATTAGCCCCTGGGGGGTCAGATGTATTTCTCTGCATTTAGTACTAGCCCCTGGGGGCCAAAAGTATTTTGCCGTGTTTAATACTAGCCCCTGGGGTCAAATGTATTTCTCCATGTTTAGCACCAGCCCTGGGGTCAAATGTATTTTGCCATGTTTAGTACTAGCCCCGGGTCAATGTATTTCATCGTTCTTAGTACTAGCCCCTGGGGTATCAAATGTATTTTACCATGTTTACTACTAGCCCCTGAGGGGTCAAATGTATTTCACCATGTCTAGTACTAGCCCCTTGGGTATTGTCATGTTTAGTACCAGCCCCTAGGGGTCAAATGTATTTCACCATGTTTAGTACTAGCCCATAGGGGATCAAATATCCCTTCAAACGTCCTTAAGTGCATTTCGCAAAATTGAAACTTAGGAAAAAATCCTCAGTCATTTACATATATTTTATTTTTATTGTGATAAATATTAGTATGGGAATTATGTATATAGAATATTTTTTGTTCATTTTTTTATGAACATTCGAAAGATATAATAAATAAATCGAATACGGATATTCGGACCGGAAACGTTTATCATTAATTATCGTTATTATTTGTCCTGTTCAATTAGATTTTTACGCATGGGTCACCTATCAGGATTACAATGAACGCGACTCAGCAATATGGCGGAGAACAAAGGTTTCCCTTCCAAATAAAATTACAGTTTCGTGTTATCGAAGCGTTTTTGCTGCATGGCAAACTTTACAGTACTGTTTTAAAACGATAATGTAATTTGCATTATCATTTTCTCCTGGAAAACACAAACGTATTTTTAATCATTAAAAGTTCTGGTAATGAATAAGAGCGATTCATTGTATATTTATGTAAGCACACACGCATATATATATATATATATATATATATATATATATATATATATATATATATATATACATATATATATACATGCATACATACATACATACACACACACACACACACACACACACACACACATATATATATATATATATATATATTAACTTATCACATATACAATTGTTCTGTGCATTAGTAGAATTACTAAAAGGACCTCCTTCAAACTGGATGGTATCTAATGGAGTATTTATCCAGAAAAAGTTACAAGTATCCGTAATTAGATACCATCCAGTTTGAATGAGGTCCTTCTAGTAATTATATATATATATATATATATATATATATATATATATATATATATATATATATATATATATATATATATATATATAGTCTTACACAAAGCATAACTGAAAACATCTAATGTTAGCATAATTCTTGATAGCATTACCCACTAATGCTAAAAGTTTGCCAAGCAATTAAGCCTCTTCACCTCATTAAAACTTCGACCTGAATTTTAAACTAGCTGTTTGTCCTTAAGCCTGTTCCCACATTAGTGCCTCTTACAACAATATAATTTCCCACGCATTTCTCCTCTTAAATTTAAATAACGTTAAACTGTGAATTTAACTTTTGCCATGCCTTAGGTGTTCCCAGATTCTATGTTGGTCAATAGTAACAAATTACACATTACATTGAAAAAGTGGTGAGGATAAGTGTTATTTTGTGTTACTGTATAAAGATCAGAGTAGGTGGAAAAGCGGACCGAGGGGTCTAGAGCAGTGGTTCTCAATCTGGGGGCGTCAGCAATTTCCAAGGGGGGCGCGAGACCTAGGGAAAAATTTAAAATTCTCTAATTGTATTCGCTATTCTCTTAACAGGAGTCTCTAAGAAGCAGTGTCAAGTATCTCACTAATTCATTCCCAAAAGAATACAAACACCTCTTTCTCTTTTTTTTTATTTTTCTTTAAATCTGGGAGGGAATTTTACTCACAGATGCAAGGGGGGCGTGGAGGGAAGGATCAACTCTTAGAGGGGCGTGGTAATTAAAAGGTCAAGATCCACTGGTCTACAGGTCAGAGTAGAAGTGGCTGAAGGTATATCTGATTATTATTTGTTTGAAGGAAATTTATGGCATGGAATTTCAAGTTGAAGAGGAATGGGGAAAAACCATAGCAGTAAGGTGAACATTTCGCAGGAAATACCTGAGAAATGGCCCAGGGTTAAAAGTAATTGTAAAAAGTAATTGAAAAAGTGTACAATTGCAAAATTTCGAAATGAGGCAACACTGGGGGCAAAAAAATGTTTGTACATTTAAAAGCAAGTAAAAAATTAGCCGAAGTTTCTTCGGCGCAATCGAGTTTTCTGTACAGCGTATAATCACGGCCACCGAAAATAGATCTATCTTCCGGTGGTCTCGGTATGATGCTGTATGAGCCGTGGCCCATGAAACTTTAACCATGGCCCGGTGGTGTCCTGTCCTATATCGTTGCCAGATGCACGATTAATATAAACTACAGAGGCTAGAGGGCTGCAATTTGGTATGTTTGATGACTGGAGGGCATATGATGAACATATCAATTTACAGCCTTCTAGCCTCAGTAGTGCTTAAGATCTGTGGGCATACGAACAGACAAAGCCGGCACAACAGTTTTCTTTTACAGAAAACTAAAACGTGACCTCTGATTGTCATTCGCATCTGAATATTGAGGTGAGAGATCTAGTTTCTCCCACTGATATTTTGATGAATTTTCTGCTCTTTGTTTCGCCTCAGATTCTGAAGAATTGTTTGGCTATATTGAAAAAATTTGCACTATTGAATGGGTTGCCTCTACTGAATCACATTCTTTTCATTGGCTCCCTACTGAGTATTTTGTCTTAGTATTTTGCTCTGTCTATTTTTGGCCTTTCATGAAGCTTTCTACAAGATGCTCTATCAGATTATTTCCTCATTTCGTAGTCAGCCATAGTTCCTCATTGGATGAGTTGGTATCGTTCTTGGCTGGCACTTTGCTGGGCCCGCGTTCGATTCTCCGACCGGCCAATGATGAACTAGAGAAATTTATTTCTGGTGATAGAAATTCATCTCTCGTTATAACGTGGTTCGGATTCCACAATAAACTGTAGGTCCCTTTGCTAGGTAACCAATTGGTTCTTAGCCACGTAAAATAAGTCTAATCCTTCGGGTCAGCCCTAGGAGAGTTGTTAATCAGCTCAGTGGTCTGGTTAAACTAAGGTATGCTTAACTTAACGTAGTCAGTCATAACGATTCTATAGTATAGTTTTCCCCACTTTGTAAAATAATCCACGAATTCTGGAATTAGATGGTTACAACCTTAGCATATATTGCTCTACTCATTTCCTCATAATAGAAAAATCTTCAGTATATATCAGTTAATATATATTATATATATATATTATATATATATATATATATATATATATATATATATATATATATATATATATATATATATATATATATATATATTTTTTTTTTTTTTTTTTTTTTATTAGGACTTTCAGTTAATGAATAGTGTCTAACTGAACGTGATTTGTCAAAATGGAACAAAATAATTATTGTATAGTTTTTGATACCCTTTGTTACATGATTAAGACTGGCATTCATTTCAAACTTACTTTTATCTGTTTCACAAATTACCACCTTTACATTTCTATCAATCAATGACATAATAAATGATATATAAAGGCATCAGTTTATTAGAATAGTGAGGACTGATTTTAAGTGTTATGCCTTTGTGCGTGGAGTTATTAGCATAAATTCTACATCTATTTAAACTAATGAAAAATGATATTCAAGCAGCATATACTTTTCAATAACGTCATGAAATTAATAAAACATTACTTGAATAATACATTAGGAGAAATGATTGAATAGAATAGGTATAATCAAATACTTTTGCACTTTTGAACGGCTCAGCAACGTCTCATCTAAATTTAATGCCATTCATGAGATATTAGGCTATTTCATGGCAGAACTCGATCCATGCACAATATACGAATGGAATAGAATGAAAAATTAAAATCATGAATTACGATATCTGTGCCATTTCTGGCCTGACAGTTTGGTGTCCAATCTTTCACGATTTTACTTAATGAAATTTGTTGATATTTCAGGTACGTCTTGAATCTCCTTCGTTTTCAAGATCATTTTATGGGTCTTCAAAGGTCCCTTCAGGTGAGCCATTTTTGCTTATTTGTGATTCGCAGGATTCTGTCATTTACTTATACAAACCGAACAATTGGATTCCGCTTTCCTTGCTGATTCTAAATCTTGTGTCTACGAAGAATTTCCTTTTGAAATCTGTTCTCCCGGGGACGTAAATATCGAAATTACTTACATGAATCTAAGCTAAGCTTTGATTATTAAATCTGTTACAGTAAGATTGTGATACCACAGGGATTTCACGAAATCCCTGATATTTTCAGGGAGTTCGTGAAATCACCAATTCACTTAGGAACATCTGATCCCGAAGGGGCCAGTACTAAACACGGCGAAAGTGCTCCCAAGTGAATTGGTGATTTCACGAATTCCCCGAAAGATTCAGGGATTTCGTGAAATCCCTGTGGTTTCACAATCTTACTGTAACATATCGAGTTAAGCGACACTCGGCATAAAATATGTTCCTCGATGCGATTGTTGAATTTGAAATCACTTTACCGAACGTCTTCCCGTTTCTCTTGGCAATGTAACTGCGTTATAAATTGTTGTATGAGCGTGAAGTCATTTTGTAATCCTGACAAACAGAGTTGACTCAGAAAATCATCAATTTACCCGGGAATCTGCGGAAGTCCTTCACGGCTTTTGCGGTATTAATTTTATTTTCTGTGCATCGCTAAAATAATTAATCACTCAAAATAACTGTAAATATCTTCGGACTACATAGAATTAGAATACAACATGTAAAAAATGCGCCGAAGTTTCTTCGGCGCCTCGACTTTTCTGTACAGCGTATAATCAAGGCCACCGAAAATAGATCTATCTCCCGGTGGTCTCCGTATTAATGCTGTATGAGCCGCAGCCCATGAAACTTTAACTACGGCCCGGTGGTGGCCTGGCCCATATCGTTGCCAGGCGCACGATTATGGTTAACTTTAACCTTAAATAAAATAAAAACTGCTAAGGCTGGAGGCTGCAATTTGGTATATTTGATGATTGGGGGGCGGATGATCAACATACCAATTTGCAGCCCTCTAGCCTTAGTAATTTTTAAGATCTGGGGGCGGACAGGAAAAGTGCGGACAGAAAAAGTGTGGACAGAATAAAATGCGGACGGACTGACAAAGCGGGCGCAATAGTTTTCTTTTACAGAAAACTAATAAAAAAAAACGATAATACTGGCGATCTGCTTCTTATTCAGTAAAAAGGCTTCAATGAAAGCTGATTGCTTCATAAAGAATCCCTTTCTCATTTATTACTGAGAAACGAGGACAAATCTCTCCTGGCCTTTTGAAAACCATCATAATAAGAAAGTTCATTTCGCAAACAACAGCCAATTGAGAAAATATCAAGCCAGACTTGCATATGGGTACAGATACCTTCTTTGATGAACTCCGTTAAAGATGAGGACACGGAAGACAAGGCAGGAAAAATGAGGAACGAAAAGAGAGCAGCCACAGAAAACAGGACGGATTGGGGAATGCCAACATTCTTCACCCCAGATGAGCCTCTAATGCTCGCTCACCCTTGAGTTTTCCAGGAAGCGTCGACGACGTCTGCGCTTGATAGCTCGAGTACGGAAAACCTGCTTGTGTCAGCAACGTCCTTAGATCAGGGGGAAAAAAGAAAGTGAGAGAAAGGGAAAATAAAAAGCTCCAACCGTGATGTTCAGGGGCATTTGGCAAAACAAAAGAGGGACGAATTCTAGAATTGCATTTCGTTGGTGAAACTCGACTTTGAAGCAGTTCTTATTTTAAACAGGTTTTATTCTGACGTTTCCTACGGTTTCCACGATGCTGCTAAGACTTTCTAGTTTTCCGCCAAAATGATGCGATCATTGTTCCTTGTATAGAACGTGCCTCGTTCATAGACTTCATTTTGATAGCCGTTTATAATCCTGCCCTCTGTTGGAAATTAATGGAAATACATGACATATATTAAGCTGAAATGTTTAAGGATTTCGCACAAAAATTTCAAGTTTTTTAAGGAAAATTGGCAGAGAAAAAATTTATGTTGCATTACTTATTGAACGCCATTTATATATATATATATATATATATATATATATATATATATATATATATATATATATATATATATATATATATATATATATATATATATATATATATATGTCTGAACATATATAATGGTTTCATTTTATACTGACAACAAGGATGCATAGAAAACAAAATGAAAATATTTCATGAATGAATAAAGACGAACCGTTTACGAAATAAGTGAAGAGTGATTGAAAGTAACATTGCAATAAGCAACTCCCGTCTGCCAGCATCCCTTTCCTATCATGCTGAGAAGAGAGGCGTGTGACCCTCCACCCGCTTTCTACCCAGCGAGAAAGTTTACGCGAACACTCCCAAACTCCCGAAAAATGACAGAACCCTCGACTGAAGTTTGTTCCCAAACTCCCAAAAAATGACAGAACCCTCGACTGAAGTTTGTAAACAACAGAAAGCCCTCGGGACTGAGGGAATGTCGCGGTTGTTATTTATACGCAAGTTACGCGAGAGCTTCGTGATCTGAGCCACCTCCTTCCCATGAGATTCTGATGCGGGTCACAAGTTGGTTTCCAGCATTACGGAAGTTGAGCAATTGGCTCGTTCCTCCGCGCTTGTCTTGCTGATCAGGCGTTTTATATTTTTCACAGTTTCGAGTGCTCTCTCTCTCTCTCTCTCTCTCTCTCTCTCTCTCTCTCTCTCTCTCTCTCTCTCGATAATATATACATATACACGTGTGTATGTATATATATATATATATATATATATATATATATATATATATATATATATATGTGTGTGTGTGTGTGTGTGTGTGTGTGTGTGTATAAAGCTCCAAATACCCCTTCATTCCGAATTCACTTTATTAAATATTTATACCCAAAGGGAATATATACGATAACAGTCTCTGACAAGCCTGGATTCAAACCTACACCTTTTTGGCTTTCTGTAAAAGAAAACTATTGAGAGGGTATTTTCTACTTGTTTCCTTATTGCAGTAACCGACTACGAAGTATATTCATTATTGTATAAAATTCGTCAAAAAAATAATCGTTGCCACTTTACAATGCGTGTTCACGCCATCTTGAAGTAGGTCAATGTTGAAGTTATATACCTAAGCAGTATATCATTCTTGGCTGGATCTAGTAAATAATCGATACACTTAGCGGCAAAATGTACCATAAAACATAATGACTTAATTCTGAGGTCGCAGTGGCCTTCATAATGCGTAATTTTACCTCAAGATTGAGCATAACGGCTAATTCGGGCATTAAGACGATATAAACTTATTTTCCAATAAGAAAGGTTTATCTGCCCACACGTGGACCCTACACGCACCTACACCGCGACCGCCATTATCCCGCGACAAGGAGCCCGGGGACGAAACGCGGGCGAGAGAGGCACAACTCCTCTCGTACTCCTCTCGTTATTATCACTGCCACATTTTCTGTATCATTACCATCGTATGTATTGCACTGCCAGTTTTCCAACCTTGTATGCATGACCTTCTTTCCAGTAGTCTGTACTGTATTTATCTCTGTGTAGAAACACAAATACTTGTACTTAATCCCCGTTTCTACCTGTTAGAGGTCGGGAGCTACGTTGCGGCTCGCACGAGCCCCTGGCCTGTGTGAATGTGTTCTACAGGCTGCTCTGTGAGCAAGAGCCCGTGCTGGCATAAAGCCAGGTTAATCAAAAACAACGTGTAAATAAATTAGCAAGCTATAGACTCCTCATCTCACAGTATCATGTTACCATTAGCGAATTTAGTTTGGTTTCCGATTATAGTATCATTCCTTCTTCTCTACACTATCTAATATTTCAGTAATGGGATGAATTTATTTGATTATAATATATACATTATGCATTTAAATTAATGATATTTTGAGTAATGCCGCTCGACGTACATATATGAAAAATTATATTTACAAACCCATACTCATACACATTATAATCTTAATAAACTGCTGTTGGCCCGTATGTGACTTATAGTGTTGGCGGGCTATGTTTCCATATTGTTTTTATTTGAATGCAGCAAGCAACCGGTTTTCCTTTTTTATGAAAAATGATCATCATCGCTTCCTACGTTGAGTGACGCAAAGGGCCCATGAGGAATACAGCCGTGGGTCATGTAGCATTCTGCCGTGACCACCGAAAGATAGATCTATTTTCGGTGGCCTTGATTATACGCTGTGCAGAAAACTCGATTGCGCCGAAGAAACTTCGGCGCCTTTATGACTTGTTTATATGTTTTACCTGCTAGCAAGTCGATGTCCCTTGGGCTGTGTGAAATCAGTTTAAACGGCTTTTAATGTCGTTTTTAAGTCTAGAAATACTCGAGTCTGTGGTACAGTTCTAAAAAGACAACCGCCTTTGAATTAAAGTTTTAAACCTTTGATTACTGATAAAATCTCCTCGAAAAATCTTACAGCTTTGCTTAGACCTACTAAGGGACAAGCCGACAATAAAATGAAAACTTCTGTGAGACAAGGGGTTTTTTATGATGCAACTGTATATGATAATAGCAATTCATAGCTTTGTAATAATATAACTTTACGAGACATATTAACAATAGCGATATCTACAGCTATTTTGGTGTTGATGTAGTTATTTCTATTCAAACTTTGCATCCTAACTAATCAAAGCTATGTCCTTAGGATGTTTATTATTTAATAAATTACCCAACATTTTTCTCTTACTAAGATAAAGTTCAATGTTAGGAGCACCGTGTAGCGAAAGATTCAACGCCTGCTTCTCAGGAAGAAAATACCTGAGTTCGCGAGGATCAGAAAGCTGGGCATTGGGGTATCTTGGAAAAGTAATTAGATACAGCCGGTTTTCATTTCTCCATCAAAATACTACCTTACACCTTCCCTTGTATACTAGGTAATGTTATGTCCTTAGAATGGTTAGTAGCCCTTATCACTTTCATTGTTAAACGGTGAGACCATTTATATTCTGCCTCTTTCGTTGAGAACCTTTCCCTCATCCAGACATACCTTACAAAATCCAGTCAGCCACTGAATCATACTATCACCAACGCACCACAAAATCTCATATTTGTTATCCCTTCATATCCAGGTGTATTTCCATTCTTCATCCTCGTCACTGACATCTTTCATCAACAAACCTCACGAGAATTCCCAAACTTACAATAATCTGTCCTCTCCTTCGCCATTCAACATATAAAAAAAAGAGAATATTTTCGTGTTCACGAGAATACAGGAATCCGCTGAAGGTTTTCTGTAATAACCAGAGCCAGAAAATAAAGTTTATATATATATACCTTGGTACTGAAAACGCAGCAAAATCTTATCCACAAGTTTTCTTAATATAAATGGTGGGACTATACCAATCCCGCCTGGGACGAAAACTCTCAAGAATTTTACGAAACCAAGAGAATGTTTTTCGCTTTCTCTGTAATCAAAATATCTGAGAGGTACGTCTTATGAGGAGCGCTATTTCAAGATAAGCCTTATTAGATGAAGCGGATTACAGCAACCTCAGGAGAGGAAGAAGAAACCGAGTTTATATCTTGCCCCAGATACGTGCGCTAATGGCACGTGGATTATGTGTCTCGCTTCGCCACTGCAGTTTTCCTGATTCCCGACAGACACAAGGCGTGTGGTTTTCCTCCAGGAGTAACGAGGCTCAGAATTTATAGAGCTATATTTGTACATTGGCGGTTTCATCACAGTTTGCTAGAGAACCAGACACTCACTATAGTTTCTGCTAACAAAAATGAAAGCTCCGCAGGGGAGCTGGTGCCATCAGCGTACCTCATTCGGTGCACTGTGGGCGTTACTCAAGGTTCTTTGCGGCGTGCCTTCGGCCCCTAGCTGCAACCCCTTTCGTTCCTTTTACTGTACCTTCTCTCGTATTCCCTTTTCTCCATCATACCTTCCACCCTCTCCTAACAATTGATTCAAAGCTAGACGATTTCCAGAACACTTCCAGTAAGCAATATGAGAGGTTTTATTACTGACATGTTTAAAGAACAAAGAGAGGTTTGATTTGTATGAAGACAGGCTTATCTACATTAGGCACATCACGTTAAAGTATTTGATTCGTTAATTCTTATAGATATAACTCTATTTCCCCGAGTTTTATAGAGAAAAATGCGTTGAAATCGTTTTGATCTAGAGGAAACTAAAGAAGAACACTATGAGTATGGTAATTGACTGAGGGTCCATGACAATATAAAATCATTTGCATTTAAGGGGTACAACCAGAATAATTAACATCTTAATGTAATTAGACACTGAGTGATTCAGTCTCATGGCTTTGCATGTATTGGGTCGGGAATATGCAAAAAACCAAAACTGGGATTTGGTGAAGGCACTATCGTAGATGTTAGAGGAGCTTTCAGAAGGGAATAGATAAATTGTATAATGTTAATGAACAGTTATCTATGACAAAAAAACAAGCAAAAAATGCCCCGAAATTTCTTCGGCGCATCGAGTTTTCTGTATAAGCTGCGGTCCATGAAGCTTTCCTATAGCACAGTGGTGGCCTGTCTTATAGCGATGCCAGACGCACGATTATGGCTAACTCTAACCTTAAATAAAACGACTGAGGCTAGGGGGCTGCAATTTAGTATGCTTAATGATTGGAGGGTGGATGATCAACATACCAATTTGCAGCCCTGTTGCCTCAGTAGTTTTTAAGATCTGAGGGCGGACAGAAAAGTGCAGACGGACAGAAAACTAAAATTTGGGCATCATTCTTGGAAGACATAACCCAGGATTCAATATAACGTAATACTTCTCAGGACCGATTTCTAATTTAGTCTGCATTGTACCCTGGGTTTCAGATCACATTCCTCTCTCGAGAAAAGCTATAACAGCGCAGCAAGCGATTATAGATCACTGAAATTCATACTCAAATATCGTTTAATATTTCATCGTTTAATTTCACATTGTGGAAAGAAACCCTTAGATGACGTAAATTTCATTTACGAATGTAGAAAACATACACTGATGGATTAAAATTTTGTTGGAAGTTTGAAGTGAAGAGTTGCAAAGCGCACCTACATAAACCACATTTCAAATATATTTTTTGACCAATTACCGTTTGCTCTCTACCTTTCGTAAATGTAATTTGAGTCATCTAGATTTTCTTTCCACCACGGGTGCTCTGAATGGGACGAGAAATGGTTATACCGCCAGGAGCTCGGATGCAACCGCTAAATGTCACTTATATATACTTGAATAAAAAAAAAAATATGTAAATTAGGCATTCAACTTAGGAAACGATCAATTTATGTCATTTCCATTTTCTAAATGAGGCAACTGCCCTTGGCTATTTCAAAAGAATATACTTCCTAAATAAGCTATTCATTCATTTTGGGTGTCAAATTACCGGGTGTTAAAGAAACCGGATTTCAATTTACCGGGAGTGAAATTACCGGGATCAAAAATCTCGGAGTCTACGTACCGGCCACCGGTTTCAGTAAGTTGCCTTCTGAGGCGATTAATTCAAAGACTGCATCCCTCCAAGTTCCCCAAAATCACTCAGAGGCATCGTAGAAACAAAGGAACACACCAACTTTAATTTTATCAAGTTATATTGGACGTTTGATTATGAATCAATTAAAAGCTTCCATTATACGAAACCAAAGCGATATCAAAGCCATTTTAAAAGACAAATTGTTCAAGCATTTCACGAAGAATTTTTGTAACACCGAAAGCAATTATGTAGTTCGAGATTTGTTGTAATCTTTTGTAAATAAATTTTTTAATAAGAACTTAAAAAAAAAACGCCCAGGACATCAGCATTCACTGTAGTTTTGTTCAGTTATACCCAATCTGAGAAATGCAATCCCCATCACAGCAGCTAACCTCGACAAAAGCACAACCCACTCATTCATTTCATGCCAGAAAGCACTACCGCACACGGCAGCCGGGAACTGCCGTGTGCGACGCAAAGAGTAATCGGTTAATTGCCAGGACGCAAAGGGGGAGAGGGGGTGGGTTGGGTATCTGTACGTGTTAATTAACCACCCAAAGGCCTCGTCATTTCACTCACAGAGCCAGTCGTGACAGAGATGCGGATTTAATGGCTGCTCGGGGGAGGCTCTGCTCGATGCTCCCACACCCAAGAGGTTGCTGTAACGGCCATCACATTACCATATAGAGTGCCCTGGAGACAATGCCCTCTCTCTCTCTCTCTCTCTCTCAGTGTAACGTTGGAGCTGAGAAACATAATGCTTGGAAAGATTTAAATTTCCGAATATATGGTAGATTTAGAGGTATTTTAGCTTGATGTATGCATCCATATTATCCCTATTGACAGGTATAATGGTCACGAATATCGGAAGCAAAATGTAATAAAAGGGCAATTAAGGAAAAGCAAATTAGTGTCACGAAGCGGGAAAATTAAACGCGTAAAATGAACATGGATACAATAAAAAGAATCATGAAATTCGTCCATTAAAAACTAGTAAAAAGATAAAGAATGGAGATGAGAAAAAACTGTTGAAATAGAAAGGAAAGTATCAATATGAATATTAGCTAAAACGTTTCAATATACAATAGAAACTATTAGCTATATGATTTTCTATTTTTCACAGTACCATTACTAAAACTAGGGCTGTATCTGACATTGTATATCCATTTAATATTAATGATTTCAAAGGCATGTATTGATTCTTCGCTCCCTCCTCATTTAGCCTAATTCTTAATGAGTTCGCGGAAGGCTTAACAGGTATCATTGTTTCAGGGAACTGAATGTAATTCGTGGGAATTTCTGTTTTCTGTAAAAGAAAACTATCGTGCCGGCTTTGTCTGTCCGTCCGGACCTTATTCTCCCCGCACTTTTTACTGTCCGCACTTGTTCTGTCCGCACTTTCTTCTGTCCGCACTTTTTCCTGTCCGCCCTCAGATCTTAAAAACTATTGTAGCTAGAGGGCTGCAAATTGGTATGTTGAACATCCACCCTCCAATCATTAAACATATCAAATTACAGTCTTCTAGCCTCAGTAGTTTTTATTTTATTTAAGGTTAAAGTTAGCCATAAACGTGCTTCCGGCAACGATATAAGATAAGCCACCGCCGGCCCGTGGTTAAAGTTTCACGGGCCGCGGCGCATACAGCATTATACCGAGACCACCGAAAGATAGATCTATTTTCGGTGGCCTTGATAACGCGCTGTACAGAAAACTCGATTATCCCGAAGAGACTTCCGCGCATTTTAAGCTTAATTTATATAGCTGCAAACGAACCTTCTTTCGAAATATTACTGTATTATAGTAGATGCTTAAATGACAGTGAAATTAGATGGTAAATGTATTACCAGTTTAAAAGATTATTGTCGCGAAATATCCTGATACCTTGGTAACTGGAAGAAAACCATAATCAAGAGGCTTTTTGTTAGTGATTAACACTTTGTTC
Organism: Macrobrachium rosenbergii; assembly: GCF_040412425.1. NCBI lineage: Eukaryota > Metazoa > Arthropoda > Malacostraca > Decapoda > Palaemonidae > Macrobrachium > Macrobrachium rosenbergii. Next base: position 15,157,400 of record NC_089772.1, read on the forward strand.
CCGGTATGAAGGGCAAATTCATGCAATCATATATATATATATATATATATATATATATATATATATATATATATATATATATATATATATATATATATATATATATATGACTGTGAAATATTTTCTGTTAAAACAGAATTCAATCAAATATAAGGAAGCCCATAGAGACGCCAAAATGTGGAAAAGAGAGGCTATATTTCAGAGACCAAACTGTCTCTCTCCTCAGGCAAATAGTGAATGTGTACAAATAAATAAATAAACAAATAAATATATATATATATATATGTATGTATATATACACAGTATATATATATATATATATATATATATATATATATATATATGTTTGTGTGCGTGTGTGTAAATATGCAACGGCAGTTTCTTCTTCTCCATATTCCTTTGTGTCCCTGTTTACGGCAACGCTTTGAAGAGAAATGGCGAATACAGCCGTCTGCGTGTTATGGACGAGCTTTTGGATAACATGTTTGCAATGTCTTGGGTTGCCACGTCTAGTGCTTTCATTTCACCACAAACCGCGGAAGACATTTCTGAGAGTAAAAACAGGGTTTCATGTCGTGGTATTTGAAATATTTCCTGATTATTTTCCAAGGCACCACATTCGCTCGCTCTCTCTCTCTCTCTCTCTCTCTCTCTCTCTCTCTCTCTCTCTCTCTCTCTCTCTTTCTTGACTTTTTTTTTTATTACCGAAGGTCTGTTTTCGTATTTCATGGTGCATTTTTATCAAAATGTTTCATTCTTCTTTGGATTCAGTCTGTACCGGCAGGAGAATAACAGTCGTTTGGAGAAACGTGAGGTATATAATGGCAAAGCGCTGCAATTTAGACTTTCTTTTTCCACTGTTGAATATTAGTCATTTTCAATCCTTATTCTTTTGTTGATATGTTGGGAAATTCTAATAATTACACGACCGTTCAATTTTCATTAGTTTTCTGTAAAAGAAAACTATTGCGGTGGCTATTTGTTTGTGCGTCCGCTCTTTTTTCTGTCCGCACTCTTCATGTCCGCCCTCAGATCTTAAAACCTACTGAGGCTAGAGGGCTGCAAGTTGGTATGTTGATCATCCACCTTCCAGTCATCAAACATACCAAGTTGCAGCCCTCTAGCCTCAGCAGTTTTTTTTATTTTATTGAAGGTTAAAGTTAGCCATGATCTTGCTTCTGGCAACGATATAGGCCAGGCACCCACCGGGCCATAGTTAAAGTTTCATGGGCCGCGACTCATGCAGCATTATACCGAGACCAAGGAGCGAAGGCAGCTAAACATCAAAAGAATCATAAGAGAGAGAGAGAGAGAGAGAGAGAGAGAGAGAGAGAGAGAGAGAGAGAGAGGTTTGTTGGGGAATATAATCCAAATGGAATGCCCTTTGTATAGTTTTTCTTTTTCTTTTTTTTGTTTGAGAGAGAGAGAGAGAGAGAGAGAGAGAGAGAGAGAGAGAGAGAGAGAGAGAGAGAGAGAGAGAGAGGTGGCTGTTGGGGAATATAACAAATGGAATATTTTTGTATAGTTTTTTTTTTCTTTTTGTTTATTTGAGAGAGAGAGAGAGAGAGAGAGAGAGAGAGAGAGAGAGAGAGAGAGAGAGAGAGAGAGAGAGAGAGAGAGGTGGCTGTTGGGGAATATAACAAATGGAATGCCTTTTGTATAGTTTTTTCTTTTTCTTTTTTGTTTATTTGAGAGAGAGAGAGAGAGAGAGAGAGAGAGAGAGAGAGAGAGAGAGAGAGAGAGAGAGGTGGTTATGGTGGGGAATATAACTTATGGAATACCTTTTGTGTAGCTTTTTTTCTTTTTTTCGTTTGAGAGAGAGAGAGAGAGAGAGAGAGAGAGAGAGAGAGAGAGAGAGAGCTTCTGTCAAGTATCAAAACATCCGGGGAAATAAGCATATCCCTCATAAGATATGTAAAGCTCCCTATTCCCTAGTCTAACTCTAACTACAGACCAAACGCGATGTGTTTTTCTCGTTTCTTCTCTTCAGCATTACGTATTCATAGACGTTGGCTGCGCTCTGATTCTCTTGGGGGAAAAACGTTCTTTATTCTTGATTTAAGAAGAGTTTCTTCATAATGCAGATGACGTCTCAATGCGCAAAAAAATATTTTGTTACGTAAATGTTTTCTTGTAAAAGTAAGGATAATCTTTTTCGTTTTATTTTAAACGTAAATCTTCCAAGTCTTTCAAAGTGATAGTATATCCCTCAAAAGGTCATTTTTACAGTGTTTAAGTCGATCTCTCTCTCTCTCGTTCTCTCTCTCTTGATATGCTATACATATACATAGACACACACACACACACACACACACACACAAATATATATATATATATTCTTATATATATATATATATATATATATACATTATATATGCATATTTATATTCAGTAGTTTTTAAGATGAGGGCGGACAGAACAAGCATGTCATAATATAGCTTTACTGTAAGCTTTAGGAATAAGCTTTAACATATAAGGAATACTTGGTATTACGTAGGGGCATGTCAATACAGCGCTGTATAATATATGATAGAAATAAGCCTGTGGTAAAGGACGTACTCGTTCTCTATATTATGTTTTTCTCTCGGCCCTGTGTTTATGTAATCCGCTCATATATCTTTGTTATATAACATACCATTCTTCTCCTCGTAAATCCACTACGCATATTCTACGGCGTTCAAGTGCTCCTAGGCTTGTATTATGAATCTTCATTATTTTATCATTATTGTCACATGTATTTTTCAATCTACATGCAATCGCTATTTTCAGCCAATCGTGACAACTTGACGTGTTGGGTAAAGTAACGCATTTGCTGACACTTCCCTTTGGGGCAGGTCTGGTTACGACATATCCCGCTTATTTTATTTATTTATTTATTTTTTTTTTTTTGTATATGCCTGTCTGCCGCTCAATTTCGCTCGCTCGCTTTTGTCAAGATGCGGACACACCAAAAGCAGCCTTTCGAGTTGAGCCAGCGAGCAACTGATGGTTACAACGTCACAAGGTTGATATCTGTCCGAAATTTGCTACCAACGAGTTTTTGCCCGCTCTCTTAGAGCATGGGAATCGACTGCTTTCTCATATATGGGAAGCATCAGAGCCTTCTCAGAGTGACAGCTATCTGATCCATAGAAATAACAAGTAAAAAATGGGCCGAAATAATCAAGTTTTCTGTACATCGTATAATCAAGGCCACCGAAAACAGATCTATCGTTCGGTGGTCTCGGTAAAATGCTGTATGAGCCTCGGCCAATGAAGTTTTAACCACGGGCCGGTGGTGGTGGCCCGTGTTATTCGTTGCCAGAAGCACGATTATGGCTATCTTTAACCTTAAATAAAATCAAAACTACTGAGAAGGCTAGAGGGCTGCAACTTGTAATGTTTGATGATTGGAGGGTAGATGATCAACATACCAATTTGCAGCCCTCTAGCCTCAGTAGTTTTTAAGATCTGAGGGCGGACAGAAAAAGTGCGGACGGACTGACAAAGCCGTCACAGTAGTTTTCTATTACAGAAAACTAAAAATCAATCGCCATACTTACTGAATGAGGTAATCTGATAGAATATGAATGAGCATATCATTTACAATTTGAACGGTAGCATAAATAAGGAAGGACGTACTATACAGAACCTTATACAAAATTAATTTTCGTAAATATACCACGAGTATTACCGTAAAGTAAATATTTTTCAACATTAACAATTGTATTGTCATCAATGATATTGGATTAGGAGTATTCACTCTTTCATTTAGAAGACATTGGTGTATTCAGTCTGAAATGACTTCTCTTCAATTCTTCTCGTTATAACTCACTGATGATAGTTCAACCCCAAAAAATATTAGGCATGAAAATATCATTCTCATTTTTAGAGCAAGGTGAGGGGAAACTTGTAAGCAATGACGTAGGCTCGAGAATTCCACCTGTTTCTCTCCCCTTGTGGCTAGCGAATGCTGAGCAAGCGCAGACTATATCCCTTACCTGCCGTCTCACCCCGCCCACCACGCCCATCCCCAACAAAAAGATAAAAAATAAATTCCCACTGTCATCTCTTGGAACAAATGAGGGCTATAAGGCTCGAAATGTTCTCCCCAACTTCATCTCGTTCTCTGTATGCCGGGAATAGACGAGGGTTTTAATAATAATAATAATAATAATAATAATAATAATAATAATAATAATAATAATAATATAAGGGCCAGAACGCTTTTTTCTGCAATGGAAGGAATTTACTACAGTCGGTGAGAACAGAATGAAAGAGAAAAGAAAAACCAATAACGACTGTAAATGCAGCCATTTAAAAATACAGTTATTCAGTTGTTGCAAATAAAAAAGCTTAGTTCCATTAATGCTTCAGTATTCAGCAATGAGTACACACACACACATATATATACGTATATTATATATATATACTCTTACTCTCACATGCGCACACATACACACACGCATATATATATATATATATATATATATATATATATATATATATATATATATATATATATATATATATATATATATATATATATATATATATATATATATATATATATATATATATATATATCATATATACTGAACCGCACACGTACTTGGGGATTATAATAAGTTATGATATAATACTGACACAATCATATCACACTGGCTCAGAACTGGAGTCCCAATAAGTAAGGCCTTTGTAATGAGAGAGTTTACTGATTGGCCGTTTTGCCTTTACAAATGATCACTTCAAGACTTAACAATTGAGAGGAACTGCCAGTTCAGAATCACAACACTTTGGCTGTCACCTCTCAAGTTACATTTTGAATAACATAGGCAATAGCTCTGCTTACACTCGTACGCACAAACGTAGAGAGAGAGAGAGAGAGAGAGAGAGAGAGAGAGAGAAAGGTCGTGCCCTTTCTTGCATTATCTGAAGTAGAGAACCAGAGGACTAATTTTACTTGTCTACTGGCGAGTTTGTTGACAGGAAACCACTAATTAAACGGTGGTTTTGTCAAGATTTACATTTCTGTCTCAAAACAAGGGTCCAAAAAAGTCGGGACAATACAGTGTTCCAACCCATATCCGTGCGTTGGCAACGATATAGGACAGGACACCACCGGACCGTGATTAAAGTTTCACGGACCGTGGCTCATACAGCATTATACCGAGACCACCGAAAGATAGATCTGTTTTCGGTGGCCTTGATTATACGCTGTAGCGGCTGCACAGAAAACCTCGGCGCATTTTGTACTTGTTTGTTTTGTGATGCACCTGACAAAGAGGGTTGGTTTTTAACAGAGGAATGATTCATTATGGGAAATATTCTTGGCGTTCAATCCCAGCCTTATCGGTACCTTCCAGCTAGATCCTATGGGGAAGGTCCGCTTGTGGGTGGTCGATATCGGCTTTGCATTGAGCGCAGGGCACGTTCGCTTCTGGAGGGGTCCTAAAGGACATCTGCTGTGAAAATCATCGGTGAATGTTTACCAATATCGGCGTGGCCATAAGTGCGGGAAAAGAAGGAAGATGATCAATATTAACAGATTTCATGTGTGTGTTTGTGTGTGTGTGTGTGTGTATAAATATACAAATAGCTTATGATCATACCGAACATTTGCATATGCTCTGTAACTGAATTGGTCGTCGAGTCGCTTTCACTGAATTAATTAAAAATATCTCAGTAAAATGGGAGCGTGATTTATGTAAATATCGGAATTTCTTCAACTGTCAAAGATGCGAGCACTCACAAGTAATGTGATTACGGCAATGCCAAAATTCTTTGCCGGTTCTTATTGTAAATAAAGTTCTGTTATATGAAATTATACCAAATATCGAGAAATTAAACTTACGAAATATAAAAACAAATAATAATAATAATAATAATAATAATAATAATAATAATTTCAAACAAGAGTCTTATATTTAATCAGGAGCAATGTTGGGTCAAAGTTGTCTTCTGTCTACAAACTTACCTTTGCAATTTCTATTTCGGCTTCAGTAGCCTGTCTCTAGTGCTTGGCAAATAAAGACAAGGCACGGGTTAAATTATGCCTCAGACTTTCTCTCTAAGCAAAAAGGTGCTTGAAATATTCTCTCTCTCTCTCTCTCTCTCTCTCTCTCTCTCTCAACATGTGAGTGTGAGGGAATCTTTTCAAGTATCTGCCGTGAAAACTGGAATTTGAAAACGTGAATGCCAAGAGTAACGTCAGTAGTATCGTTAATTGGTACTGCTTGGCTTCTAACTGATTTTAGTTTTCTGAAAAGAAAACTATTGTGCCGGCTGTGTCTGTCAGTCCGCATATTTTTCTGTCGGCGCTTTATTCTGTCCGCCCTCAGATCTTAAAAACTACTGAGGCTAGAGGGCCACTAGTGGGTATGTTGATCATCCACCCTCCAATCATCAAACATACCAAATTGCAGTCCTCTAGCCTCAGTAGTTTTTAATTTTATTTAAAGTTGAATTTAGCCATGACTGTGCGTCTGGCATAGCTATGGGTGCCAACAACACAGGCCACCACCGGGACCATAGCTGAAAGTTTCATGGGCCGTGGCTGAGAGTTTCATACAGCATTATACGCTAAACAGAAAACTCGATTGCGCCTGAGAAACTTCAATACATTTTTACTTTTTTATTGACTTGGACATTCTCCGAATGAGAGTTATTTGGAGGTAAGAAACACCTGAGTCCATCTATCTGGCTGTCTATCTATTCCAAAACTAGGAGAATAAGTATGTTGTTTCGTCCGAGACTCTTCACATCAAGAGAGACAAAGCATTCCATTTCGGCATTCCATTTCGGAGAAGACAAGCTGCTACCCTGACGTAAAATAATTTGGTTTAACTTTGAAAACCACTGAATTAGCTATATATTTGCTTTTCAAAAGTCATGCTTAATGACTCTCTTCGTCAAAAAAACAAATAGTGATATAATAAAGTATAAAGGACTGTAATGAGATATCGTGACGGTCTTTGATATTGCTGTAATGTCCTACATATCTCATTTTCGTATTTAGAACCACGGATATTACAGTATATCTAACAAATACCGTTTTACATAACGCCAGCGTTTTATGTAAAGCAATCGGTTTTTTCCCCCGTTTGCTATCCAAAATTAAGTAGCGTTTATCTGGAGAAATCTTTTTCAGTGACAATAATTTTCAATCACAACCAATATAGAAGTCTTAGTGAGAATCTCGGGAGAGTGATGGACCCATATCTTTTTTATTGCTTGACGCTTCAAATCTTTTACGAGCTCATCCTAAACTGTGAAAGTTTACGAGTTTTTCTTTTAACAGCTCGAGAATGGCTTCAGAAAGAGTCGAGGCGTCACTGCAATTAAAATTATACCTGCCCATTGCGTCCTTTAGTTTATGAATCACTTTGATTGCTATCCTCCATAATCTATGAATGAAGTGTTGTGAAAATTTAAGTTACTTTTAGTTTTCTGTAAAAAAAAAAAAAACTATTGTGACGGCTTCGTCTGTCCGTCCGCACTTTTTCTGTCCGCACATTTTCTGTTCGTTCTCAGATCGTAAAAACTACTGAGGCTAGAGGGCTGCAAATTGGGATGTTGATCATCCACCCTCCAATCATCAAACACACCAAATTGCAGCCCTCTAGCTTCAGCAGTTTTTATTTTATTTGAGGTTAAAGTTAGCCATAATCATACTTCTGGCACCGTATAGGTGCCAACAACACAGGCTGAAAGTTTCATAGGCCATGATTTAGAGTCTCATACAGCATTATACGCTGTACAGAAAACTCGATTTTTTACTTGTTTTAAGGTCTGGAAAGAAAGGGGAATTCTTTCCCCACCTACTCTGACTTGGAAGAAGAAGAAGAAGGCTATTGTTATCACCTGATGAGAATATTCCCCTAGATACGACCTTCCTTCCCCTACATACGCGATTTGAGAGAGAAACTCAAAGCATTATCAGTGTTAGCCTTCAGTGCAGTTACCTTTTATTTCTTTTATTTATCATCTCGCCATTGCCTGTTTGGCTTCCTGTCTTGTAATTATTTTTATATTATGGTTGTTGTTGTAGTTGTAAGAAATAAGACTTAGGAACTGAATAAATATTGCTTAATAAAAATTCATACATCAGACTACAGATTAAAAAAAAAAAAAATTAAGTTCATCCCTTTGTATGCTCTCTCTCTCTCTCTCTCTCTCTCTCTCTCTCTCTCTCTCTCTCTCTCTCTCTCTCTCTCTTTCATTGTACTGTAGAGGCATAGTAACCAGGAAGTGTAGGACATCCAGACAGAGATCAACATTTTCAATAGCCATTCCGCCAACTAAAATTGGCAATAATGTATATTATAATTAGAGATACGCCACTAAAATCTACTTGAGCATCCTAAAACGGCCGTAAGAGGCAATAGCAGTTTCAGAACTAATGAAAGTAAATGTTCTTCTCCTCATATAAGTCTTATTATATTTCGTTCCAGCTTTTACCGATTTTCTCACAAAGATTGAACTTTAAATCTGAGTTTATTGTTTCACAATTACTCTGCAGATAAGTGCGATAAACTTTGAATTAAAGATATGCAGAGTGTATTTGTTAACTACGAGAGAGAGAGAGAGAGAGAGAGAGAGAGAGAGAGAGAGAGAGAGAGAGAGAGAGAGAGAGAGAGAGAGAGAGAGATTGGATTTCAATTTGCCTAGATGTCTGTGACTAGGTATTTATTGGTAAACAAAAAAGGGGAAAAATAAAAAAAAAAATGCTTTATCCGTTCTGCATAACAGAATGGATAAAGCTTTGACCTTCGCTCGACCCTGGTGTTCTCGGACGCTCGGAATAAACAACTGTGTCATATCTGGTTGAGGGGATTCGCAGGAATGAATGTCAGGTGGCGTTATGTCTTGCTGTGTAAACTGGGTCGACGTCGTGGAGCTGGATTCCATGTCGCCTTTGTTTCAAGGCGTCTTTAACCGAACATAAAAGAAATAATTTTTAAGGATTTCATCTGTGGAGCCTGAAGGCGTTTGGAAGCGTTCATTTTCTTTCTACCTTGTTCCATTTATATGATGTATATCAGTGGTTTTTTAACCTTTTTATTACCACGCCCCCTCTCAGAGTTGGTCCTTCCCTCCACGCCCCCCCACCCTCGCATCCATAATTAAAATTCCCTCCCAGATTTAAAGGAAAATAAAGCATAAAAGAGGAAGAGAACGGCTGAGATACTTGACACTGCTTCTTTGCGACTCTTGTTAAGAGGATAAGGAATAAAATTAGAGAACGTTTTTATTTTTCCCTAGGGCTCGCAACCCCCTTGGAAATTGCTGACGCCCGCCCAGGGAGGCGCGCGCGCCCCACAGGTTAAGAACCACTGATGTATATTTTCATTTGAAAAGTTAACGTTCTGGTTGTGTTGTCATTTTTGTAAGATTTTTGTAGCAACTGCAGTCCCTCTTTCATAAATGCTTATCTGAGCTTTTGTTATCGTGGGGGGAAATTAAATGAATGTTTATGAAATTACTATTGAGAATAATAAGCGAGTAAAGTAGAAATGAACGGATATTATTAGTGCAATGTGGACCAAGATATCTGTATATATCATATACGGTAATGATAATGTCTTGCTTTTAATAATTATAGAGGATTAAAGCTCTATCCTTTCAAATTGTCAAATTTTCTAGTATGATATAATTATTTCCTAAATGTTAATACTTTTTTTAATTTTCTGAATTGGTATTTAGGACGCAAAGTCATTTTCAGATATGTTTTTAGTAGAAGTTAACATTGATAGTTTATTTTAAAAATTATTCATCTTATTATCTTCTCAACTAAAGATAGGCTGATAATGTACGCCTGTCTTTAGTTGAGAATAATAAGACAAATGACCTTTTTTAATTAAACTATTTGTTACTTTAAACATATCTGAAAAGAAAATGGACCCATTTGTAGCATTCCCAGTCGCATATTCATTTCTCTCCTGAAGCAGTCCTGACATTAGGGAGGCAGGGTTCTCCAAAGTCTTCTTCATCCCTGAAATATGGGTCTGGTCATTTACTTTATGTGACACATCTTTTTTGGTTTCCCACTCTACAGAATTTTCTGTTTGTTGATTGTGTGTTTCTCTGACAGTCTTTCAACAGAGGAATCTTCTATGTGGAGTTCGTGAGTTCTGAACATATTACACTACTTTGTACCTTTTTTTTGTGTTAATTTGTCTTTGGCATGATGCAGTGAGACAGAATCCTTGGTAAAGCTGCTGGGTATTGCTCCTTTTCATGAAGTGGGCTTGCAGAAATTCTTTGTGTCAGAAGTGTTGGATGTTGTGGCCATCTGTTCAGTAATACCCCACTGGCTGTTCTGAACCTCACCTGCAGCAAAGTCTTAATCATTAAAAATACTACAGTTGCAAGGGGATATTTCTTTATGCCAAAAGACATTAACTGCGTAAGTCAAAACTGCATCCCTTAGATTTCTCTTCACACACTTGACCAATCTGAAAAATTGTCACGACACAATCGGGCTGTTCCAGGCTTTAACTTAGGTGTGAAATGGAAAGCCAGTGCGGTGATGGTTACGTGGCTTGGTCTGTTCGTTTCGATGAAATCTAGAGAATTTGTGTGAGATGAATGGCCATCCAGTATGAGAGCACTAGATCATTGCCTAAAGATTTTGTATGGTTTAGGGAGCCTCTGAGAATGTCTAGTTGCACACAGCCCGTGGAAGCAGTAAAAAGAAAAGGAATTGGCTTCATTCAAACCTTTGAGAATAAAAGTAATAGTAGGATATCACTGACTACAGTAGTCATGCAGAACAGCCCCGTTTCAACGCTGAATGACCTCATAGGTCCCAGCGCTAGCCTTCTGGCCTAAACTTTGTATTCTATTCTGTAACCTATAAAGAGACAAATCTGTATAGGTAAAGAAATGTTTACCGTTTTTTCCATCATTCCCAATTCCTCCATTCCATTCCCAAGTCACAAGCATATCGTCCATTCATGAAATATTGGCGGAGAAAAATCGCAGGTTGATCGAAGCGAGTTTAGGGGCAATCAAGTCTCTTGCATTTTTAAGCGGCACATATTGCAGCTGATATTGCCAGTTTCCGAAAGAGACTTTCAAGCTCCTGTAACCATCAGCGAGTCAGCGGTCTCTCGCTTCATGTATTCGCTTCCAGAGTCTATTAATGGATGCAATCAGTGAATCTATCACACAGAATATTCTAGATGACGACCGATTTCATGTTTCCCCTCTTCATAATCTTACGCCTCCCTTCTCATTCTAGTACTTCTCATCCAGCTCCTCCTCTTCCTCCTTCTTCTTCTTCTTCTTCTTCTTCTTCTTCTTCTTCTTCTTCTTCTTCTTCATCCTAAGCTTCCCTTCTCATTCTTCTTCTCCTCCTCCAACTCTTCTTCTTCTTCTTCTTCTTCTTCTTCTTCTTCTTCTTCTTCTTCTTCTTCTTCTTCTTCTTGCAGACCTGTCATATTTTCAGATGGTTCATTTTAACTTTTTTTTTCCCCCCCCTCTCGAGGCTTCCGAGATGATTGGATTGCTTTAAATGAAGGTGCGGAAGAGAAATGGAAAATGCCAAGACTGGGTTTTATTTCTATTTTTGTTTTTGTGGCAAAGGAGAGATGGTAAAAAAAAAAAATTTGGGGGGGGGCGACTTAAAGCCGCTGTGAAATGTAAGATGCTGGCAAAAGTCTTCATTAAATATTGGATGTACTTCTTAATCTACTTCTTCCTTCTGGAAGACAGTAAAATGAAGAAAATAATAACTCTACGATAAATCGTAAATATTGTCAACTGGATGATAAATATTTCTAACTGGATGATAAATATTCTTGACTGGATGATAAATATTTTTAACTGGGTGATAAATGTTTTTAACTGGATGATAAATAATTCTGACCGGACGATAAATATTTTCAACTGGATGATAAATATTTCTGACTGGATGATAAATATTTCTAAGTGAATGATAAATATTTTAACTGGATGATAAATATTTCTAACTGGATGATAAATATTTTTGACTGGATGATAAATATTTCTGACTGGATGATAAATATTTTTGACTGGGTGATAAATATTTTTGACTAGGTGATAATTTCTAACTGGATGATAAATATTTCCAGTATTCGTACATTCTCCTTCCATAAAACCTCGTCGGATGTTGTAAAGATGATTGTCATCTAGCAGACGCTACGGGGTAGTGCCATCAATGCACCTCAAGTGTCCCGTGTGCGGGCAGCCTTAAGGTTATCAATCCACGAAGATACTATTTTGACCTTTCTACGAAATGAGCGTAATTACGGTTATCTCCAAGTTTACCCGTTCTAAATTTGTCACATAATTATCTGAATCTATAGATAAGGTTTTAGTAAGCCATAAATAAAATGTATATGAGGTCTCCAAGAATCTGGAAAATATAAAAAACAAATATGTTTTTGGAGAGACTATCTTCCTCTCATTCAGACAGAAACGGGACAATGGGCTCTCCGGCAGAAAATAAATATAATTACTTGTTTCGGTATTCCTGATAGTAACAATAGAAGTATCTATTTTTGATATCTGTATTTTAATCAATTAATCAGCCTCCCTTTGACAGTATCGGTTCCCGTTGGCAATTCTAATAAATGAAACTGAGTATTTTGTATTGCACTGAAACGGCTGCAAGGCACTCTGCCTAATCTAATTTGCTTTGACGGATATCATACGAACGAAAAAAGAAGAAAAAAAAATTGAAGCAAGTTTTCATAGCAACTTTTCTATAATTTCTAAGAAAACCAAAGTACACACACATATACCTGTCGAATTTAAATAAGTTTATCAGAGCTGGAACAGACTCATCCTCACCATCGTAGCTAAGAGGGAAATCATTTTCATTTCCTTTAGGTTGAAGTATACATACAGAATCTACTGGTCACTTTCCACCAGATACTTAAGTAACTTCAATAACCACAATACCCTCTAAACATCTCGATTCCTGCTTTGGACGTCTGAATAACCTTCTCTGGATCTCCGGCTCTGCAGTGACAAGCTCGTCCAGAAATTAAGTCGTTTTTCTGTAACGGAGAGAGTGGTTGCAGAGTACAGACGTTAAATAAAAAAAAGAACATTGCTTACCTCGTACTCAAACCACCGAGTCCCGGATGCAAATTCCTGAGATGTATGCCAGTATTGCACCAGCCCCGTTTTTTTTCCCATGTCCTTAGGTTAGGTTAAGTTGGATTAGTTTAACTTCTGATTACCTCTGATAATTTGGGTGTGGGAAACATAATTTGCAAGGAAATTCTAAGGTTAGTTTTTAAGATATGGCGTCCCGCTTTTTTCAGGGAAAGGTCTCGATACTCGGTTACATTTCGGGAAAATGCTTCCTAGATGAACCTCCCGTGTATAAAACTCAACGAAATTAGCCGCTACATTAACAAAACGAAATCACATCAGTAGCGTGTTCAACTCTCTTAAACACCATTCCATGTTTACTTTATTAATGATAGATAATTAGCATTATAGCAGAAATGTGAAAAGAATGATTATAGGAAACATTCTCACATTTTGAAACAGGTCGGGAACATCATCGTGGCCAGCACGCAGTCAATAAAGAACGACGCTCATGTACATACGCCGGGGTTTCATGTTCTTCCTAAGAGATCTTATGTACCAAATGCACAAACACTCATCTTCAGCTCATGAAATATTAACCAAAGGAATTCAGATTGGAAAGCGATGAGTTCAGTGGGTAATCAACCTTTTTGTATTTCTATGGAAAAATATTGCAACTTTCATTTGGCTGTTGAGAGATTGCTTTAGCTTATCCAATATATATATATATTTTTTTAGTAGTGGGCTTTTATGTCATGAATTCGCTTTTGGAACCGATTAATGCAGTAATCTGTATTCTTTATACATTATATATATATATATATATATATATATATATATATATATATATATATATATATATATATATATATATATATATATATGCATATAACTTTAACCTTAAATAAAATAAAAACTACCGAGGCTAGACGGCTGCAATTTGGTATGTTTGATGATTGAAGGGTGGATGATCAACATACCAATTTGCAGCCCTCTAGCCTCAGTAGTTTTTTAAGATCTGAGGACGGACAGAAAAAGTGCGGACGGACAGACAAATAGCCATCTTAATGGTTTTCTTTTACAGAAAACTAAAAATAAAGCAAACACTTGAATCCGCCATGAAATGCGAAAGAAGCCGAGCGAGGATTTTGCTTTTCAGAGTGAGTGTTCCCCTTGAACAGATCTTTTCAGAGGGAAGTCTGGAGGTAAATGGAAATTTGGGATGAATGAGAGACACCAATAAATGAAAGACACCTGGGAAAACGAAGACATTGCTAAATCCCGTGACAAATAAGTAAAAACTGATCTCTCTCTCTCTCTCTCTCTCTCTCTCTCTCTCTCTCTCTCTCTCTCTCTCTCTCTCTCTCTCTCAATATATCATCACTCTCTTTATTATACTATGTAAATTCAGGAATTATGTTGTAAAGAGTGAAAAAGCAGTATTTACGTCCATTCTTCTTCAGTTCAGGAGGAAAAATCAAGAGTCTTTCATAAGAAGGAATCATCAGTGGCACTGCTATAGAGAGTGTTTTTCGACATGAACTTCAAGAATTTTCGCGTTCTTCTTGAAACTTAATTTTAAAACGTCTGTGATTCGTTTGCGTTGTTATTCGTGTTGGCTTTCTTTTATTTATTGATAACTGCAATTCTAAATAATTAGGCACCAGGGGATGGCACAGTCATTTTTGGGGAGACATCCGCCCTCCTCCTGCAAACCTGTTTGTCCGACCCAGGTAGGGGAGACAGCAGGCTCCGGGTTCCAGCGCGCGCTATCAAGGTCGTAATAATAATAATAATAATAATAATAATAATAAAATTGATGCAAACTCCAGGACATAAAGTTCTGATCCCAGTACACGAAAAATGAATGTCAGGTAGATTAACAAGAGAATTTGAAGTGAACCAAAGGAATCATTTTAATCTCAAAATGGCTAATATTAATTAAAAGTCAAAAAGAACCAGGGACAGCAACATTCCAAACCAAACATTGCAGCTAACTTTCAATTTATAACCATTCATATCGCGACACTTGAAAACTTTATTTTTTGAGAAGGTTCTTCATTAATTTCCGATTTCATATCAAAAATACACACGTAGGCGTTCCAATAATGTTGTAATGTTGAGGGATAGGATATAGCCCACTGAAAATTTGATGTAAATAATATCGAAAAAGTATAATACTTCAAGCATTTGATATATATACAGTAAAGAATTTTATTTATAATCCTGATATAACCCCTGATGCAAATGTAATGATAAATTGAATATAAAATTAGTTTGTTGTGACCAGCTAAACCTCGGGTTTTAAGAAATAACATTTGAATGACTATCAAAACACGTTCAGTTTGCAGCGCCATGATTCAAACCAGTCTTTCGATTCTTAAGAGTCACCAGGACAGTAAGTCTGACATGTGAATCTTTTTATCTTTTGTTTTGGAGTCTGATATTAGGGATGGCCCAATTAACCACTCTCCCCTGAACCATAGGAATCATAATCTCGCCTTTAAAAGAAAAGGAATTACAAAAAGCAGATTTCCAATTCCAGAGACGAAGCGATGAATGGAATGCGCTTGTTAGCTGACCTTTACGATTTTAATTGAAACGGGTTTTTAAGCTTAGCCACTCAAGCGCCAGTAGAAGAGGGACAGGAATGGTTGTTTGGGTGTAGGGATGGTTGTTTGGGTGTAGGCAGGAGGTTACGACGCTTCAAATATGATATAGGTAAAGAAAGATACAGAATGTTAAGCCCAAAGCGCGCGAATGAGAATCAGTTACCTGACACTGTATTAATCACAGGCAAAAAAAGTGATGAAATCGTAAAATTGGTAGTAAAGCCCACCCACAAGAGACAGATATGGAGGTCAGGGGACACAAAGGAAGGTATAGGGCGTAGGGCTTTGCTCCGCAACCTGATAAATTATGATGAAAACGAAAAGCAAAAGTAGGAGAATTTCTCAATCAGTATAGAAAGCAAGTGCTATTGTAATACGCACAACGCTAACCATCCCTGAAGAGATAGACACTGGCACTTCTTCAAGCAATACAATTTGAAGACAGATAGCAAATGTATCCACTCAGAGGTTAACACAATTCTTCTTTGTGGGTAACGGGCTGAAATCAAAACTACTGAGGCTAGGGCTGCAATTTAGTGTTTGATGGCTGGAGGGTGGATGATCAACATACCAATCTGCAGCCATCTAGCCTCAGTAGTTTTTAAGATCTGAGGGCGGACGGACAACAAATAACCATTTCAATACTTTTCTTTTACTACAGAAAAATAAAAAGATGAAAAGCATATTCTTGTTTCTGGTGATGGCAGAGATTCATTCTTCGTCCCGAACAGAGGAATTTCCGTAATCGTGAAACAAAGATAAATCCTTTTCATTCTCAGGACACGCAATCACACGCGCAGCACCGTGTGAGATAATGAAAATCTTCAAAAGCAAGCCGCTATCTTTCTCGGTTGCATGCTGGCCGGCTTGCGCGTGAAGTCTGTAATTTTGCATATGATCTTCGATGTTTATGTTTTTGTTCTGGTTTATTAGCCCCTTCTTTATTGAGGAGTCGCATCAGAGAATTCTCTTTTTTGAAATAGACAACAAGAGAGGAATCCTTACTTATTAGTTTTCGTCGATCTATTATTATTATTTTGTGTGTGTGTGTGTGTGTGTGTGTGTGTGTATTAGTGAACAAAGGTTTCGATAAAAGAAAGTTTGTATATCAGCTTAATATAAAAATCAAAAGACAGTAAAAAATATTATGAACGCATACATTTTCTTCCATTTTTAGTTTTCTGTAAAAGAAAACTATTGTGCCGGTTTTGTCTGTCCGTCCTCCCTCAGAGCTTGAAAACTACTAGACTGCAAATTGGTATGTTGGCTCAACCCTCCAATCATCAAACATGTTGAGCCTAGCCTCAGTAGTTTTTTATTTTATTTAAGGTTAAAGTTAGCCATAATCGTGCTTCTGGCAATGATATAGGCCAGGCCACCACCGGTCTTGGTGAAGTTTTATGGGCCGTGGCTCTTACAACTACTATACAGAGACCACCGAAAGATTGATCTGTTTTCGATGGCCTTGATTATACGCTGTACCGGCTGTACAGAAAACTCGGTTGCGCCGAAGAAACTTCGGCGCAATATTTTACTTGTTTTTTTTTCCGCCGCATTGTGTTTTTAGGTATTATATTTTTATCAACATTCATTTTCTTCACATTAGGAACCCAATCGTAAGCAGGGAGCCAATTGAAACTGGTACAGAGACTCACTCTCTTATTAAACCCTGTACAATGACTGCACGACTGCGTCGCTTTGAAGATGTTCCTTCGGCCCCTAGCTGCAACCCCTTTCGTTTCTTTTACTGTACCTCCTCTCATATTCTCTTTCTTCCGTCTTACTTTCCACTCTCTCCTAACAACTGATTCATAGTGCAACTGCTTTGAGGTTTTCCTCCTGTTACACCTTTCAGACCTTTTACTGTCAATTTCCGTTTCAGCGCTGAATGACCTCATAGGTCCCAGGTGCTTGGCCTTTGGCCTAAATTCTATATTCAGTTCAACTACAGAGCGTGGACATCTAGTGCACCTTTTCTATGAGAGACTGTTTCATTTTATCTTTAGATTTGAATATTTTCTCTTAGAGTTTTCTTTGCATTGTGTTTTGATAGTGACCCCCAATTTATGTATGATTTTGTCTGCGCAAGTCAAGCCAAGGGTATATTGAACCGGAGAGAAATAATCTATGAGATGAGTCTGAAAAGTGCCGGCGTGGTTACAGCTGGCAAATGGGAATGCAATGCTACATATCAAATGGGAAATATGACTTCACGGGAGTTCCCGGAATGTCAGTTTAATGGATTTTCGATGACCATCTCTCTCTCATGTGGGAAGACCCTCAAACTCTCCGAATCGTTTTCTTACTGGGCAGTGGCGTCGCTATGGGGGGCCAGGGGGTCGCCCCCCAACCCAGTCAGATGCTTGTGCCCCCCCCCCGCAACAAATGGCCCCCCAAGTTGAAATTCCCTTCGTAGCTAAACTTTCACTCTTACAGTGTTTGATACATTTGCATGTAGTAAGAGATGAAAATTCATTGAAAACTGAGATCTATAATTTCAAATACAGGTTCACTATTACTAATACTATTATTTTCCTTCATTCACACGGATACATAGATTCGAGAATAGTATACTTTACTAATTACAGAACTGGTACTTTAGTTGTGTGTCATTTTCTTGGCCCCATCCAGGCTCCCCCACGTCACTGCTACTGGGAGACCGATCTCGCGTAATATTTGTGAAAAAAGGATTGGTATGTTTTCTCGACAAATTTCTGAAGAATTTATGTGCAAAAATTTTGAACGTTGCACGTTAACGAATGCATGTGAAATTCATTGCAATGAAGACTGTGATAGAGGTTATACTGCACTCCGATAAAAAAAAAAAGTACGGACAGAAAAGTGCGGACGGGCAGACAAAGCCAGCACAATAGTTTTCTTTTACAGAAAATTCAACCATCACAAAAATTATCATCATCCAGTTTCACTGTTCTCTTTTTGGCTTCCTTTATCAACTGCAAGCAGTTTATTCGACATAATGGTACTGAGACTGCATTACTCATTACATTAAGTAATTTCTGGCTGGTTAGACATCCCTGTTTATTCCAGGTAATATTAAATAATTGCCAGTAAACAGTTTGACAAATCAGATTGTCAAACATTTTCTGCTGCTGCTACTGTAATCATGAATGCCTTTTAATCATTAATATTAACAGGTAATATTAGAATCTCTAATATTTGAACATTATCTTAATCTTGGAGTAAAAACATTGTACAGGAACTTCTGAATATGGTTCCCATGAGTAGATTTTCGTGCAGTGTGATAAACAGAAAACAATAAACATGAAGCCTATTTCGGCTCATTTGCGCTCATTTACACACACACACACACACACACACACACACACACACATATATATATATATATATATATATATATATATATATATATATATATATATACACACACACACACATATTAGAGTAGACACACTGATAATAATTATATGCAGACCTCTGCAAACCTTTTTATTTTTACAAATGTTCATTGAGATGATTTAGCCAAGACAAAATTCATGACAATCATGCGGCACCCCTGGGCACTGTCTGTGGCAGCCCAAGGTGCCACGGCACCCAGTTTGAGAATCACTGACTGTAGAAGCCACCGGCGACAAGCGTTCTGCATCTCCTACGAAAACATGCAATCTGGAGCTATGCGGATGAGAACAAGCGCAAGTACACTTATCTGCGTCGTCCATAAAGCTTCGCAATAAAACTCATACGTCGAGTGAAACGTTTGTCTGCGGTAATAGCGCGTTGGGAGGATTCCTCGTTAAGTTGGGTTAATTACACCTATACGGGTAGTCTGATTACTCCTTCCTTGCGCATCACCCAGCAAATATATTCTCTCTCTCTCTCTCTCTCTCTCTCTCTCTCTCTCTCTCTCTCTCTCTCTGAGAAGATACATTCTCTCTCTCTCTCTCTCTCTCTCTGGGAAGAGATTTCTCACTTTGCATTACATCTCGTGAAAACTAGTCTCCATTGATCTCTCTCTCTCTCTCTCTCTCTCTCTCTCTCTCTCTCTCTCTCTCTCTCTGGGAAGAGATTTCTCACTTTGCATTACATCTCGTGAAAACTAGTCTCCATTGATGTCTCTCTCTCTCTCTCTCTCTCTCTCTCTCTCTCTCTCTCTCTCTCTCTCTCTCTCTCTCTCTCAACCAACCAACCCAGGAAGGTATCTATGTTTAACTTTTATGATTTCTCTTATTAGTTTTCTTTCGAAGACTGACTTTTAGATTGGATATTAAACGTCATTTTGCAGCAAATGTTTCCTCAAAAGAACTGCGTGATCTGTACAACTTACAGAATATCTGACGTTTACACTATCAGCTCCAAAGCCATCCCTATGATTCGTTCTGAGAAGTTCTGTATTTAACAGATAAATTCTTTCTCAACAATCACGTGAGGCACAGTGGTTCTTAATCTTTTTTTTCTTTTAGTGATGTAATAATTCCCGTGGCACGCCTTCTTCACCATCCCACCATGTCGCGTGAATTAACTTCTTATTTAATGAATAAAATTATTATCCATACTATATATTATATATACATTTTAATAGAGTAGACACACTGATTATAATTATATGAAGACTTCTGCAAACTTTTTTTTTTTTTACAATGTTAATTGAGATGATCTAGCCAAGACCAAATTCAAGGCAATCTTGTGGCACCCCAGGGTGCCCGGCGCCCAGTTTGAGGATTACTGAGTCGTAAGATTTAAACCTATACAGTGTGACAGATTCAACACCAACTCAGGGGCCGAAATAGTACAGATAAAATAGAATAACCATGAAATACAATATAAGTATGTTAAAGAGACATCTTCGTATTAATTTACTAAGCAATAAAATACAAACTTCAAAGAATTACCTGCAACTTCAGAGCATCTAATTAGGTCATGAAGAAATTACTTTAAACGTCAACTAACTCAGCAATAAGAACCCCACATAAACACAGTATGGAAGCGAACCCTTTACTCGGCCCTGGCATGAAATAATGAGAATAAAACAGTAAGCAAGCGAGCCCGAGAAAAAGAGAAGACGAGAGAGAGAGAGAGAGAGAGAGAGAGAGAGAGAGAGAGAGAGAGAGAGAGAGAGAATGAACACTTGACATAACAACCCGTGTGAGAGTCGCGCCAAGAACTACGTTTTCTTCCATAATGATGAACAGCAGGACACTTGGGACACGCGAGTATTGTAATGAGTCCGGACAAGAGGACAGTTCATGGCTGTCCCACGAAAATGAAGCTAGAATCCCAAAAATCCTACAAAAGTAACTCCTGCGACTCGACGAAGCTTAAAGGGAATGAATTCTTTGGATGGGTCACGAAAATCTTTTGTAAAGACGTTTCATAATTATAAAATAACGATGGAAATAGGTCAAAACAGTAGACTGGAAAGCTCTTTAAGAACTTTCCATAATGAGTACATGGGAATGGAAAACGAAATAGAAGGTTTTTACTTTTTTTTTTCAAGAAACGTTCCATTCTAGCTGGAAATGCTTGTTTTTGTAAAGAGGTACACCAGACTCGGCATTAACTTCTACCTCTCTTGGTAGCTCACTGGGTAGAACGTCAACACAAGAGGTCAGTTGTGCCACAACCATGTACTGGACATAGCTCTAACCGCTTGGGAATGTTTGCAACCTGTAACGCCAAGAATTGTCTTGCCTCGTGTGCTTGGTCTCCCCAACCCCGAGGGAGGATTGTAGTCAGCCACCCACAGAAAGAAAATCCCCAAAAAGAATTCAATTTTCCCCTGCAGTCCATTTATATACAGAATTTTTCAACCTCTTCTCTCTCTCTCTCTCTCTCTCTCTCTCTCTCTCTCTCTCTCTCTCTCTCTCTCTCTCTCTCTCTCTGTTTTTAAGATTCTGTGATTATGAATCTAACAAACTGATAATTCTGTTTTTAATTTATATATCATCACCTTTAATATAATGCTATTTCTTTTTTTAATATAATAAAAAAAATCCACGTCAGAAGCTGATTGAAAACCGGGACTTTGAACGAGTACTTTCGTAGTTTATTCTACATTTTCAAGTTCACACTGAATACGAAACAAGTTGACAGAGCTTTATATACAAAAACAGAAGGGGGCGGGGTTACAGTCTGTAAATCTGAGCAGCATGTTCTTTAAACAAAAATGACATGGACAAAGGATCAAGGGATAATCCAGGGGATGGAGATTTACATTCCTGGTGGACGTAGCTTCAATAAACATACCACGCATTCCCTCGTGCTGCATTGATATATATATATATATATATATATATATATATATATATATATATATATATATATATATATATATATATATATATATATATATATATATATATGTAACTTTTGTCACACTGAAGCTACAGATGTCGCTTAATATCAAATTCACGCTACCTCGGGAATATCCCCGATGGGGGATTATCACTGAGGGGGATTTTATGAGTGATAAATGGATTGGTACTGCCGGGTCTCGATCCCTCGACACAGATACTTATCCAGCGACTCCAGTCGACGTTCTACCCTCTGAGCTATCAAGAGAGGTATAAGTCAACACCGAGTCTGGTGTACTTGTTTACCCGTCGAGAGGGGGGAAATTGTGCTTAACTTCGGCATTAACCCACCTCCACCATGATAGTTCTTAGGTACGTTTGGAACACGCAGCTCTCATTATGAAATTTTTATCACCTGTGATTTATATACCATCATGAAGCTACAAATGTCGCTTAATATCAAATTCACGCTACCTCGGGATTATCCCCGATGGGGAATTTATAAGTGATAAATGGACTGGTACGGCCAGGTCTCATTTGAATTTTAAGTAAGATAAAGGCCAGTCATGTCTTCAGAGGAGTTGATATTTACAGTCATTAATGAAGTTGACAATCCATCATTATTTCCCCGAGTGACAGGAAGCAAAACGCTTGGCCTGGGTTACCCACAACAAACTATATATATAAAAAAAAATTATATATATATATATATATATATATATATATATATATATATATATATATATATATATATATACGTATATATATAATAATGTACATTATGAAACTAACATTGGCTACATATAAGGTTAATATTTTCAAATGCCGCAAAAATTATCACAAAGTCTAGAGCTCATCCTGGTAACAGTAGGTGACATCACAAGACTATTCCAGATTTGTCGTCCTCACATCAGGCGCGCTTTACTGGAGTAAACGCACATTTTAGTGGTACCACAGTTTGGTTCCAATCTCCCTGAAGTTCTGTCTGGTCTATCACAACGACGGAGGGAGGAAGAAAGTAATCAAGTCAAATGAGAATCTCAAAAAGATAGGGTGCTCTCAAAAAAAATAAAAAAACACCAGTGAATGGCATTTTCATTTATCTTCCAAGAGAGATATGTCGAAGCTGGAACGAGAAATAAACCCGGAATGGAAGAAGGAAACGGAGAGTAATTGAGTTTGAAGGATGACCAGAGAATAAAACACAGCCTCTTTTACGGGAACAAAAGCCAATAACATGCAACGTATATTGCCCAGTACCTCAGGAAAGGGAGTCCAGTGAACTGGAAGGATTCCAGACTTGTTTCGGACAGAACTCATTTTCATTTTACTCATCCTTGATGTGTTAGAAAAGAAGAATGGCAAACATTTTTTTCTGTAAAAAAACTATCGTGCCGGTTTTTTTTTCTGGAAACGACAATGCCCTCGCTGTCATTTTAAAGAGACATCTTTCTTTCCACCTCACAAATACATCCATCTACTTCACTGCCCAGTCTTCTCGGCTCTAGATGAGAGTTCATCTCGCTCTTCAAAGAACTTAAGGATCACTTAGCGCTAAAAGGTTCAGATTCACTGCAGCTGTACACCAGTTGTGCATATTGTCATTATCATTTCAGTAGATTAAACCTATTCACATGGAACAAGCACACCAAAGGGGCCATTAACTTGAAAATCAAGCTTCCAAAGAATGTTGGTTTCAACCTCCCACCGCAGCAGACATCCCAAACATGCAGCAGTAACCGATCATTATACAAAGCCAGTGATTTTTCACCACCCTGGGAGAGACGCGAACCAGCAAAATCCGAGTGGCATGCCACGACACTAACCACTATACCAGCGGACCAGCTGGTAATAGTACCCTTAATATTGGTAAAACTGTCAGGATCCTCGTGAGCTAATTGAATTGGTCTTGCTGACTCATCTAATTAATAAGCAATATGCACTGAGTATTGAGGCCAATCATTTAATTAAGCTTATTGGAGTTCCGAACTAATATATTACAGATCTCGGTGCAAGTGGTAGGTGGGTGAGCAGATATTTTGTTTTTATTTTATAGCAGTTCCTTTGTTTCATGGAATGTACGAATGAATTTACGAATAACTAGGCTTTTGTCCCAAAAATCCATTGTGCCTTTATTGACCTAAGTAGTGAATTGAAGATTCTATTGTTAGTTAACTGCGGTGGGTCTTTAGCCAAGAAGAAACAGGTCATGGGGTTAATAACCTCATTTCAGATAAGGTGTGATGGGGAATGGACGGACAGAGTAAGACAATATATATATACATATACAGTATATATATATTTATATATATATATATATATATATATATATATATATATATATATATATATATGTATACATTGTATTTATCAAAGTATGTAGTCACGATTAAAGTTAAATCGTGGAGTGCTAGATCTTTTACCCCTATACTAGGGCATTTGTATCTGGTGGCTAAATACTTTGTTTATTTTTATTATCACGTTATCATTCCCATAATAGAAGTTACAGACATATGTAAGTATACACACGCACGCACACACATACACACACACACATATATATGTATATATACAGTATGTGTGTGTGAGAATGTGTGCATATGTATGTATGTTTGTGCGTGGGTACGATTTGTTAACAAATAAGATATAAAATCCAGATAACTTAGTTATTAAGTGACAGATCAATAACAATTGCTTATGTGGCTGCGAAAAAATCCTAAAAGGTCGTGTGACATCTCAAGACCGCGTATAGAACACGTTGCCTGATTCGTCAACACTGGATGAATGATATTCTTGGCAAGACACCGCAGACTTCTAATAGTTTTAGGTTGGTGAAAAATAATAAATTTAGGTTTTAACACTTAAGTAGTTTCGTTACTTTGAAAACATAAAAAACAAGTAAAAAATGAACTTCGGCGCGATCAAGTTTTCTGTAAAGCGTATAATCACGGCCACCGAAAATAGATCTATTTTTCGGTGGTCTCGGTATAATTCTGTGTGAGCTGCGGCACATGAAACTTTAATCAGGCCCGGTGGTGGCCTGGCCTATATCGTTGCCAGGTGCACAATTATGGTTAACTTTAACCTTTAATAAGATAAAAACCACTGAGGCTAGAGGGCTGCGCTTTGGTATGTTTGACGATTGGAGGGTGGATGATCCACATACCAATTTGCAGCCCCCTAGCCTCAGTAGTTTTTAAGATCTGAGGGCGGACAGAAAAAGTGTGGACGGACAGACAAATAGCCATCTCTATAATAGTTTTCTTCTACAGAACACTAAAAATTGAGTCAATCTTCAGAATCATTCTTAAGCAAGTACTTGCACTGACGAAGCCGCTCTCGTGCAATTGCTTTGTCCTTGGTTCCTTTATTGAATGTTTTTTGCTTTCAATTTCCTTTTTCGAAATATGGTCATGGATCGATGGGGGATTCTGATTAAATGATATTCTACAGAATGAGAGAGAGAGAGAGAGAGAGAGAGAGAGAGAGAGAGAGAGAGAGAGAGAGAGGAGAGAGAGTTCTCACATGTGTTATTTAAATCACTGTGGAATTTCTGTAATTATATGCAACTTGGAAAATACAAGACATTGTTTTACAAAACACTTACTGGAAGGGAAAGAAAATGTCTTAAGAAACCCACTATTATAGTTAGCAAAACTTCTTGCGTTAGCTGTGATTTATTGACATTCTACAGAATGAGAGAGAGAGAGGGAGAGAGAGAGAACTTTGCACTGGAATTCCTGTGACGCTGACCTTCGAGTTTCCCTTGAAGCTTTATGGTCTTTAATCTCCTTAATCCCTGGAGATTATTGACCCCAGTTGCGGAAGGAAGAGAGAGAAAGACGCCAGAGATACAGTTTTCTTTGTTCTTCAGAAATTTACAGGGAAAAACCTGACGCCTTCCATATTTTGGCTTCTTCTTCACTCACAGCTCACTTTATTACACTTTAAAGTGATTATCACTTCACTATCTATATAATTACTATTATTATTCAGTAGATGAAACCTATTCACATGGAACAAGCACATCAAAGGGGCCACTGACTTGAAATTCAAGCTTCCAGAGAATGTTGGTTTCAACCTCCCACCGCAGCAGACCCCACACTGCGGCAGTAACTGATCATGATACAGAGCCAGTGATTTTTTCATTGCCTTGGGGGGAACGCGAACCCGCGAGATCTGAATGGCATACCACGACACTAACCAGTATACCAGCTTACCAGCTAAAGTAATTACTCCTATTTTATCTTAATCTATTTCAATTTTTCACTTGATAAAAAACGCTCGTTTTGCCAGTTTAACTCGTTACATCTCTTCAAGAGAAAGGAAGAGTTAAAGTAAACGAAGGAGCCAAGCTTGCGAGTAGAGAGAGAGAGAGAGAGAGAGAGATTAGTGCGTTCACCGTTTCTCTGACCATTCAGAAGACCTTTCCTTATCTGTTCTTCATTGTGACACTTCGCTTAATATTTCACGTGTGCCTCATTATACAAACATTGCCTCATAAATCATTCATGAATATTCTTCATTTAGCTCCAAATTTTTTTTAAGTAATGAATTGCAGTTCCTCCTCATCCTAAACATTTTACATTTTACATTTTACTGACAAAATAATACTATTTTGGTCACACAATGTTTATCTCTGCTTTCCAATGTGTTGATTTTGTTTATTAGCAATATTGGCCCAAGAAGTAATCAAGTAAAAAAATGCGCCGAATTTTCTTCGGCACAATGGAGTTTTCTGTACAGCCGCTACAGCGTATAATCAAGGCCACCGAAAACAGATCTATATTTCGGTGGCCTCGGTATAATGCTGTATGAGCCGAGGCCCATGACACTTTAACCACGGGCCGGTGGTGGCCTGGCCTATATCGTTGTCAGACGCATGATTATGGTTAATTTTAATCTTAAATAAAATCAAAACTAGTGAGGCTAGAGGGCTGCAATTTGGTACGTTTGATGATTGGAGGGTGGATGATCAACATACCAATTTGAAGCCCTCTGGCCTCAGTAGTTTTTCAGATCTAAGGGCGGACAGAATCTGTAGCAGAAACTACCACATAACTACAGCTAATTATTTCAACCCTTCCCTTGAAATCACTGGCTTTGTCTTCAAGTTAGATAAGGATACCGCGTGTCCCAGAGACAAAGAATATGCTTCATGCGCTATGAGTAGCTTCATTCTTTGTTTATCTTCAGTGTCCATTACCACCTTCCCTTCTCAAAGGGGTGTCCAGTCTAGGAAGTGTCCGTGTCCGGTGTTAAAGCTGACCTTTCGTTGGCTGATTCGTCACTGTTTGGATCCCAATAAATGTTTCCCAGTAGTTATATGGAATGTATTGTAAATGACCTGTGTTGTTATATTGTAAATGACCTGTATTGTTGTGCTGTACTCTCAAGTTGAAAACAGTTTTCCAATTATTTCAATTTATCAATTGTCCAATGCAGGACTGGGCTAGGGAAATGTAAATATTGTCCTAACTAACGTTAAGCATTAAATTATTTTTTATTTTTATTTTTTTTTGCCTTTGGTCAATTATTTCCTTTGGTTTATTTCACATCATTAATATCCGCTTTTTTCAGGGACAGGTCCCAGTACTCGGTTACATCTCGAGTTTTCTGGATAGCCTATAAACAAGGCCACCGAAAATAGATCTATCTTTCGGTGGTCTCGGTATAATGTCGTATGAGCCGCGGCCCATGAGTCTGTAACCACGGCCGGTGGTGGCCTGGTCTATATCGTTGCCAGATGCCTGATTATGGCTAACTTTAAACCTTAAATAAAATAAAAACTACTGCGGCTAGAGGGCTGCAATTTGGTATGGTTTATGATTGGAGGGTGGATGATCAACACACCAATTTGCAGCTCTCTCGCCTCAGTAGTTTTTAAGATCTGAGGGCGGACAGAAAAGTGCAAACGGAAAAAAGTGCTAGCGGACGGACAAAGCCGGCACAATAGTTTTCCTTTACAAAAAACTAAAAAGCACATTCCGAAATATGACTTGGAAATCAGCCACATAATTTTAATGTTCAAAATGTCTTAGGCAAAATGACCACCCTTTAACAGAGCTGCTTACATTTCGCGATCCCGGAAGAACAATAAGTTAAGGAAACAAGGGAATTCCGCCGCAGTTTTCAATTAGAAACTGGAGTATTTCGTTGTAATAAGGATTTCTTCTCGGGAATCGACAGGAATTTGAATGTAGTCAAGGCCAATGATTTCAGCATTTTAGTTTTCTGTAAAAGAAAACTGCTGTGCCGGCTTTGGCTGTCCGTCAGCACTTTATTCTGTCCGCCCTTAAATCTTAAAAACTACTGAGGCTAGAGGGCTGCAAATTGGTATGTTAGTCATCCACCCTCCAATCATCAAACATACCAAATTGCAGCCCTCTATCCTCAGTAGTTTTTATTTCATTTAAGGTTAAATTTAGCCATAATCGCTCTTCTGGCAACGATATAGGATAGGCCACCACTGGGTCGTGGTTAAAGTTTCACGGGCCGCGGCTCATGCAGCATTATACCGATACCACCAAAAGATAGATCTGTTTTTGTGGCCTTGATTATACGCTGTACAGAAAACTCGAAAGGCCGGAGAAACTTCGGCGCATTTTTTACTTGTCACATTTCGAAATGCAATAAGCGAAAAATATCGCCCTTGAATAGAACTTCACGCCTCGCCCTAATTCACTTCGCAGTCACAGAAGAATAATGCGTTAAGGAAACAAGAGAATCCCTGAGTAATTTTCAATTAGAGGCTGAAGGATTAGTGAAGGGGTAATCAAAGCTTAATTAAATTTGCCTGAGGTGGACAATATTTCCATTTTTTTTTTTTAAGATTAGCGAGACAATGCTGTTGGTGTCTTCAAGGAGAATTTGGAAAAATTATTTCATCTCTGACGATTTAATTGCTAATATTTTCGTCTCGACGTCTGAGAGAGAGAGAGAGAGAGAGAGAGAGAGAGAGAGAGAGAGAGAGAGAGAGAAGAGAGAGAGATATAGTAAAATTGAGACAAAGAGAAAGAGAGAGAGAGAGAGAAAGAGAGAGAGGGAGAGGAAGGGAAATTGGAAATGAGAGAGAGAGAGAGAGAGAGAGAGAGAGAGAGAGAGAGAGAGAGAGAGAGAGAGAGGAAGGGGAGTGAAAATGAAAGGGGGAGAGAGAGAGAGAGAGAGAGAGAGAAAGTTGATCAATTACAATATAACACAGGGCACACAAAAAGTCAATATCACGAAGGCAAATATCATTTAGGAGTACAGTATAGTAACGATTCATGGCGACTGTTGGCGATCCGGTCGTAATTACAGCGTAATGACGTCGTAATTAGCAAAACTTCGGCAGTTACGCGTTGCGCGTCCTTGAATCGCGGAGTTGAAAACATAATACTGTCGCCTAATCTGGAAATGAAATGAGTTTCAGACGGAGGACAGTGTAATAAAAGTAAATAGTCGTGAAGATTACGGTAATCTGAACGAGAGACGCTTGATGGAACCGGCAGGCATTCTCAGTCATGCAAATGTCCTGGAAAGTTGATTTGGGAAATACGAAAGGACCATTTCTGGGGATTAGGTAAATGCGTCTATAATAATCTCCCGGAGATTTGGACTTGAATGGAAACATGCATTTCGCTGGAGGAGCTGGAATAGGATACAACGATCTCTCTCTCTCTCTCTCTCTGAGTATTTAATGCTAAGATAAAGCGTTGTTTTGTTTACAGACGTCACATTTGTTACGCTTTTTCTTAAATATCTGGAACTTTCTGAAGCCTCGATGAAAAGTTGCTTTAATATCGCCAGTTGATGCCTCAGTTTCTTTAATATGTACACTCAGTTTCGTGTACATATATATATATATATATATATATATATATATATATATATATATATATATATATATATATATATATATATATATATATATGTGTGTGTGTGTGTGTGTGTGTGTGTGTGTGTGTGTGTGTGTGTGTTGAATATATGGCGACGAGGAATGTGAAACAGTATTGTGCAAGACCTTTCACCTTTACTCTTAGGAATTCAGAACCAATAAAATCTACCTGATATAGTAAAACCAACAACATAGCCTCGTGCTATTTTCTGTAAAATATAATTTCTTTTCCGTGAGATATTCCCACTTACTTTGGCTTCCTAGCTTTGTTTTCTTTCCACAAAGAATCCTTATCGAAACACTTTTATGTAAGGGATATTGTCTGAATGGTGGTGGTGGTGGCTACAGTGGCACACTTCTCACACTGTGAAAACATATCCTATTGTGTCTTTGTTGCGACGCAACACCAAGAAGAGATTTCATGCCTAGGGGCAACTCTGGAGAGGATTCCTGAGCGCCATCTTAAGAATAGGAATAAAACAAGTTAAAAAAAATTTCTGTGCAGTGTATAATCAAGGCCACCGAAAATAGATCTATCTTTCGGTGGTCTCGGTATAATGCTGTATGAGACGCGACCCAGGAAATTTTAATCACGCCCCGGTGGTGGCCTGTCCTATACAGTTGCCAGAAGCACGATTATGGCTAACTTTAATCTTAAATAAAATAACTACCGATGCTGGAGGGCTGCAATTTGGTATGTTTGATGACTGGAGGGTGGATGATCAACATACCAATTTGCAGCCCTCTAGCCTCAGTAGTTTTTAAGATCTGAGGGCATATTGAAATGATTATACGTATGGTAAATACCTTCCCCGTAGGGAGTAGTGCCGTCAGTTCACCTCACGTGGTGCACTGTATGCATTACTTAAGGGTCTTTGCAGCGTCCCTTTGACCCCTAGCTGCAACCCCTTTCGTTACCTTTACTGTACCTCCTTTCATATTCCCTCCTAACAACTGATTCACAGCGCAACTGCTTTGAGGTTTTCCTCCTGTTACACCTTTCAACCTTTTTAGTGGCAATTTCCGTTTCAGCGCGGAATGACCTCATAAGTCACAGAGTTTGGCCTTTGGCCTAAATTCTACATTCAGTTCAATTCGCTAAACACCTTGGTTGAAAAATAAGTGAAAAATGTTAAAATATTTATTGTTCTTGCGCAAAACGTTTTTGCTGTGCTGCTGTTTCGCATTTAATGTTGAAGTAAAATAAATAGACTTCGTGTGAAACCAGCTGGAAAATGCACCTTCTCTTGATTAGAAGCAAACGCCCTAATTGCTGATTTTGTAGCAATGAATGCATTCCGTAATTTTTGCCTTAGCAAAGTTAATGGATATACAGGAAACGGGAGATGGTAATTGAATTCTAAACAAGAAGAAATCGTTCCATTAATTCAAGGGCCCTTTTTGTTTTTTACTGAACGAATACTATGGGGGGAAACCTTCCATCGCTGTTGACGTTTTTTTTCTCTTTTCCAGCACAGGTGCTTTTATCACACACACACACAATATATATATATATATATATATATATATATATATATATATATATATATATATATATATATATATATATATATATATATATATATATATATGAATTTTCAGTTTATCTAATGTCCACTGAAGGAACATATTGGTTGATTTTAAGAATGACTCAGAAGGGGTTTTTGAGCAAGAGATTGAGAGAGAGACATGAATGAGAGAGAGAGAGAGAGAGAGAGAGAGAGAGAGAGAGAGAGAGAATTTGGCAGCCTCTTAACCTATTGCCTTTGACCTAATGTACTTTAAACACTTAAAAGAACTCCCGAAACCTTTTGGTCTCTCTTACTTAGCTGTCCACCTTCTTCAGCTTGACCTTGACCTACACTTATTATTATTATTATTATTATTATTATTATTATTATTATTATTCAGAAGGTGAACC